>NW_006442508.1:1724272-1768663 GCF_000325575.1 Pteropus alecto | reverse complement strand
GTAAATGGGTTCAAATATAGGGGGGCAGGGGAAGGGTGAATTGGGTAATGAGGATCAAATATATGGTAGCTGGAGGAAACTAGACTTTGGGTGGTAAACACACAATAGAATATACAGATGTCAAATTATAATGTACACCTGAAAATTATATAATTGTATTAACCAATGTTACCCCAACAAACTTAATAAAAAAAATTTTAAAAAGAATGAACCTTAACTTAAAAAAATATAAAATAAAATAAAATAAAATAAAGTAAGTACTATGCTCCAGGTACTTACAAGAATGAAAAAACAACCAAATTTCCTGTCTTGTGGAGCTGATGTTCTAGTAGAAGAAATAATGACTTATAACAAAAGTATCTCATCTTCAAGATTAATTTTCATTATCCATAGCTAGAATAGCTAGAATTGTTCAACATGCACATAAACAGAGGTCTGACTTCAAATTAGACAATGGAAATGAGAGCAAAATAAATATATGAGGAACACAGCAGAACAGCCTTGGAGTCAGAAAGACTCCAGTTAGAATCCCAGCCTCATCCATTTATTAGCTATGTGACCTTGGGCATAGTTCCTAAACTTTCTGATCCTCAAATTTCTAATCTGGAAGATGGGGGATACCATAAGCTTTATAGAGATATCAGAACTACAGAAAATATATTAAGAACACAGCCCAATGTCCGGCACCTTCTGGACACTCATTATAGGGCAATTATTATTATGACATTCTTGTCAACTCAGCTCAGAAACAGACTACAGAAGGTGAGAGGAAAAATAGCATACCTGTTAGGTAGTTAGGCAGACATGAGCGAAGGGGGAACAAAAGAATGAAGGCCCAGCTCTGTAAGTAAGAACCTTCCTTGAAGACCTTCCTTGGGACCTCCCTGGAACATCCAGTTTTTAGTTATAAATTATCCCTGCAGCCTGAGGAATAAAGGAATGAAAGGCCATAAACCTATAGCTAGCTTAAACCAGCCACAAATCATGTGCAGAAAGTACTACCCTAACCTGCCTGTAACCTCAGCCTCATTATACCATCATTATAGTATCGTGCACATGCCCAGAAGTTCGTGAATCTAATTATAACAGACTGAATTCTGGATAAGCACATGCACAGTAGGCAAACAGTTTTGTAAAAGTTAACTGTCAGTAAAATGACCTCACTTGCTGGTCATCTAGGACCACCCTGTAACCACCCATCACAACCACAATATAAGGTTTACTTCCTGAATTCTACGCTGTTACAGTTCTTCGCCGAAATCTGCCTCTCCCTTGGAGCATACTCTATCTTTTGTCTTTTCGCCTCTCGTATTCCTTGGGGCTTCAGCCTTCCTTGGCGTGGTCCGTCTCCTTCTAAAAATGTACTTTCAATAAATCTCACTTTTTCTAAATCTCACTGACCTGCAATTCTTTACTACATCAGCAGAGAAGAACAGAAGATCCCCCACCTCCATGCCATTGAGGTGAAGGCAGATTTCACTTAGCCCGGGAAGTAACATATCCATCCATGAAAAACAGATACATTGCATATTTATAGCCCTTGCCAGTTACATGGTAGATGGCAAAAAAAAAAAAAGAAAAAAAAAAAGCAGTTGCTGTCATTGCTTAGTTACTGTTATTAACTGCCAACTTGGCACCTTTATACAGGCAGTCTCAAACTTAGGTGCAGTCTATGTGCCAAAAATCTATTTGCTACGTAGCTGCTTGTAAGTCATTATTTGTAATTATCCCAGAGAAACAATCTTTTCACGGTGGTTCCCAGTTCAGACCAGAAAAGCCTACTTAATCCAAAACGTACCTGAAGGGAAGTACTAATTACATTATGGAACCTAACCATTGAGCAGAACATTTTACTGGGAAATCCTATTCACCAATGCCAACCACACATCTCTTGTCGTTGGCTGTAGTGGGATGGAGGATTCAGAGGCCAGAGAAAAGATGTCTTTAGCCCAAGGCAGTACGTAACATGGGGAGCAGGGACAAGAATGAGAGAAAAAGAAGGATGGGCCAGCAATTCATTCCAGTGTAGCTCCCTGAGACACATCATTGCCTCATCCAGGCCTTTCTCCTTTTTATCTTCAGAAGGCAAGCAAGTACCTGCTTTCTACCTTTCCTCTTTTCTAGCTGCCATTTCCAAATGGAAAAGACTTTCCTATTTTCCTTCATCCACTGCAGAGCAGCATGCAGCTTTCTGTCTCTGAGACAGACACTGGCATTTAGTGGTTCTCTAGGGAAGACAGACTGGTAGTGAGAAGCCCCCTTTCTGCCTGATCCCTTTGGCTTTATTTCCTTTATAGCCAGTAGGGAAATATCAACATGATGATGGATTTGGAATTTATAGAAAATGAAGGTAATGCTCATTTAAGTTTCAAGTGAATCCAGATACCCATACTGTTAGATATTTAAAATGCAATATATGTAAAGCATCCATAAAATTTTCGGTTTCTATAAACGAAAAGACTAGGTGAAAATATCAAAATGTAAAACAGGTTTAATTACATCTGGTGAATTTATTATTTTAATACATTTTCTATAATAACTATTTGCTTTAATAAGAATTTGGATATCTCAGAAAGATTTGAAAGTATATCAGAGAAGACCCAGATCTTTTTAGAAAAATCAATAACTTACCCTAATGTTACTTTTCTAACTATAAATATTTTGTTAGATTTTCTACATCTGAAGCACATGAACTCCCTTTAACAGAAATACAATTATAAAATTGAAAACTGAAGGAATATATTACCAAAATATCTCCAGAAACCTATCCTAAAATTAATAGAATTTAGGCATTTCCTGTACCTGCCATGCGTACACGGCTGCTCTGCCAGCCAAGCTCAGGTAATTGGCCAATGCCCAGCAATAGTTAGCACTTACCAGACTTAACACATTTATATTTGCCCGGAGCACTTAATGAGGATACCAGGCCTTTCACTGAGAGGCAAGAGTAACCTGTTCTGCCTGGAGGAATACTGGGGAAGTTTGACCCCGAAGGTGGCAGCTGGGTGGCTGCTTGAAGGAGAGGGGAAAACTTTATGGATGGGAAATGAGCAGAAGCATAGCAGTTGCAGAGAGAGAATGAAAGGCTGGGGTCAGCTTAAGGAAAGATCAGCTTGAGGAAAGTTGTGAGAACCCAGCCAAGGATTTGGACTGCTCTCTAGGCAGTGGGGAATCAAGGCCAGTTGATGAGGGTAGAAGGAAACCTGGGATCTAACCATTATTTTAAGAGAATATGTAAGGTAGCAACGGAAGAGATCCTCTAGGTAGAGAGGGTCTGTTTAAGAGATTATTATAAGAGCTCAGGGAGAGATGCGGAAAGCCCGAATGTACCCAGAAGCAGTAAGAGTGGAAAAGAGGGAGGGGATGGCTTGGCAGTCAAGTGGATTTGGGAGGAGAGAAGGCAGTTTGGGGTGACACTGAGGATTTTAGCCACTGAGAACCATCTGAAGGAATGGAGGAAGGGGAGATTTCTGAGAAATGGAAATAAGTTTGGAACATTTTATATTCAAAGAGGCATAGTTCATTGGGAGCTTATATTTGGGTGGAGCTCAGAAGTGCAGGCCCCAAAAGAAATGCAAGCTTGGAGGTCACCAGGATGTGCACATAGCAGAAGTAGGGGACAGCATGATATTGCTCAGGAGAGTTCATATAGAACAAAAAAGACTAAAACAAGACCATCCAGAATACCAACATTTAAGGACAGTTAGAGGATGGGGAGCTCCTTATGCCTGAGGAGAAGCAAAGTGAGAGCAGGAGGAGAACCAGGCAAGACTGCCAGGGAAGCCAAATGAGAGTGCTGTATAAGGAGCATCGTGTGTTCGGTGCCAATGCTGCAGCCTCACATTTAGGATTCCAGCACTTCCACTTACTGGCTGAATAACCTTGGGCAAGTTGCTTACCTGGTCTCTACTTCAGTTTTCTCTTCTAAGAGTCCAGTGCTTATAATGACCTACAAGACCCTACAGGATCTGTCGCCCACTACCTCTCTGGCCCCATCTGCACCATTGCCTCTCTCCCTGAAGCCAGGCACAACTCTTTGTTGATGCTCAGCCAAGCCAGAGAGGTCCCTGCCAGGGCTTCTGCACTGCCCTTTTTCTTACCTAGATACTACTTAGAACAATTTAGTGAAAATTCAATAAATATGAATGGAATGAGTGAATCATCATATAAATGAGGATACTCATAATATCATAGGGCTATCATATGAAGTATGAAAATATATGTAAAATGCTTAGAATAAACAGTGTTTGGCATAATAAATATTTTCTATTACGATATTTATTTCTCTTAGGATAAAAACTGTTAAGCCATCAATGAATGGATTTTCTGATTAGAAAGATATTGCTGATGTTTGGGATAATTTCAGGGGAAAGATGGTAAAAACCAGATTCAGGAAGTTAAGAAGTCAAAGAAGAATGAAAACGATAGAGAACACACATTGAGACACTCTGGGGAAGTTTAACAGAAAAGAGATTATGAGATAAGGTATTGTGGGTCAGAGGAAGGTTGGCTGATTGTTTCTTTCAGGAAAGCTGCAGGTAAGGAGAAACATGGCTCCCTCTTTGTCCTAAAGCTCCTTTGCCCCTCCCAGACCACTGCTGTTCTCATCCCCAAAAGCAATCCTCATTTCATTTGAGGTTTGAGCCCTCACTTCTTCACCATAATAAGCTTCTGTCTTACTCATTAATTGTCACAATCATGGAGGACTCTGGCACCAGGCTCAAAACTTAATGCAGTCAAGTCTAGGTGAATTTAAATCCTACATGTTCAACAACCTGGCTTTACAGTTTTCTGATTTCCTCAATTCCAGTGGCCTTTACTTACACCCTCCATTTCAGGATCATAATCATCACCTAGACCTGCCTTGTGGAATCTTTAAACTAAGCCCCTTGTGCAGATGGGGCCAGAGAGGTAGTGGGCAGCAGGTCCTGTAGGGCCTTGTAGGTCATTACAAGCACTGGACTCTTAGAAGAGAAAACTGAAGTAGAGACCAGGTTTCTCATTCCTTCTCTCCTATAACACCTGCTCTTTCATTCCAGACTTTGCCCTTTCCCTCAGGCCATTTCCATCTCCCTTCCTTGCCTGATTTCCTTTGTGATCCAGTCCAGACTAGTGTGACTATTCAACTACTTCACTGCCTGCATCTTCCACATCCCACTTCTCTTTCTATTACGGAACAATGACTAGGTAAGGGAAATTGCACAGATGGAACAGTCATAGCCTTGGAAATGAGCCTGGTGGCTAACCCAACCATCTCTTTTCTCTACCAGAGGAGAGATCAGGTATGCTCATTCTTCATGTTTCTACATGGAAGGACAATGCTCCTGGCCCCTCACCCTTCCTCTCTGAGATTGGTTTGAGAGAAGAAATGGGCATGCTAAGCTCAGCCAATTTTGGATTTCCTCTCCGTGGAAGACAGCTTGTCTGTAAGACACATGTGCCCTGTCTCTGCCATGTGGTAAGGGGCCTCTCTCTTAGGGAAAACCTACGGTTGTCCAGTTCTGCCAAGAATAGGTGAATCAATTTGTTTAATTCAGGAGGATTAGCAAACCTACCTGGCTACAGTTCTAAACCCATGCTCTTCTATTTGTTTCATGAGAAGTAAAGCTGATATTTTGATCTCTATCTGACTCTTGTGCTATGTCTCAGCTAGGGGTGAGCAAAGGAGTATTATTTACTGATCACCCAAAGTCACTAATGCTGTGCTCTTGGTGCTACTGGAGATAATGGTATTGTTATGGGGTCTGAAGATGCTACAAATTATGAGCTGCCACCTCAGTGGGCCCCTTGATCCACTTGGAAATCCTTCTGGGTGTCCCTGGTCAGCCACTCTCCCAGTTTTTGCAGAGTTTTCTACAAGCCTCCTCTGTTTTCTTCAGTCTCTCTGCCGTGATTTCACATTCTTCTTTATCAACAGATAGATGTCATTAGCCCCCAAGAGTTAAATCCCTTCACTTCACCCATCCCAAAGTCTGTATCTAATAACTTTTTCTTAAAAAGAATATGAAGTTGGATATTTTAAGGTATTTAAAACTATCTGTTAACATTTTTTCAGTAAAGGGAGCAAAATGTGACTATGTCAGAATGAAGATCAAATAGCCAGCAGTTATGCTATATTAACTTTGGTTTAACAAGTCAATATGTTAAGTGCCTCAGGAAAGATGGAAGGGGTCATGTTAAGAGTTGGGACTCCTACTTGCAAGTGAGAGAACCCCAGATGGAAATACATCTATATTGGATTGCAGAGCTCAGTACATCCCAGACGCAGGGAGTAGGGAAACAGCTGACCCTTTGAAACTACTGGGCACCAAGAACTCATGTATTTGGAACCTGGAAGTGCTTCATCTCTTGTCTGCTTGCCCTGCATTTGGCTTAGTTACATTCAATGCATACAGGTTTCCTCCACATGGATGCCCCACTTCCCATGTTGCATATACAAAGGTTGTCACCTCTGAGAAGACTAACTCTCTTTTCTACTTGCATTTTGAAAAAAAATCTCAGGAAAAAGAAAAACCCTTACTGGCCTGCGTAGGGTCAAGTTCTCTCCCAAAGTGACTAATTGGATGGGGTAAAAGAGACCATGAATCATTTTAATCAATGGTGAGGGAGGAATAAGAGAGAAGAACAGCTTCCAAAAAAATAAGAATGTGATTCCCTAGGAAGGGGACCCAGGGCAGACAAAACAAGCAATACTAGCTTCCTTCACGAAAGTGGCCCAGACATGGATTTTGCTCTCAAAATTCTTAGAGTAGAATACAGAATCACTGCCACCATTTTTTTGCATTCCAAATGCAACTGATCAAATTTAGTTTACCTTTAAAGATGTTCTTCTGAAATGTCTATGCACTACGTATAATGCTGCCTCAGTTTCTGGAAGTTAACAGGCCTGCTGCCAACAGGACCAACCACAGAATGAAGCAGGCTTAAGTTACTTAAACTGTTGGAAGAGGTTTTTCAAACAGAATTCCCCATCAGTACAGCGGCTGGAACTCTTCTTCCCTCAGGACATTTATGGAAATAGAGTGTCCAACCCTAAAGGCTCCAGCACCTTAATTTTATCTCTTTTTGGATTCCTGACTCATGACCTTCCACAGCAGCTGCTTCTCCTCTCAAAGACTTGACTTTCAAGCCCACTTGAGGGTCAATATCACAATGCTATCACAGAAGAAATGGGATTCGAGCCCATCAGAAAAACTGTCTAGATCTCAAGGCCTTCATCCCTCTAAAAAATTACTGAACTATTCCCCAAATTATTCAGACCAACCCTAAAACTCAACATAAATATTATTACGTTACGTTGCCAACCTGTTTTCTATCATATTTTACTAATTGCATTTTGAGAATTGAATGAAAACTAGCTTTCAGTTATGTTAGAATAAAACTGCTTAAACCATCTGTCATACTTTATTAAACAATATGCATATATTTGACATGTAAAATATGACTTCAGCATATCTTACAGCAGTGATAGTCAAACTACGGTCCGCGAACTGCTGCAGGTTTGGTACTAGTTCATAATGAGAAAAATGCAGAATTGAAAATGAATATTTAGAAACTTTTATAACAATCTGGCATTCTACCCACATCCAAGTGTGTGATCAATAGATACATCTCATTGAACAGAGTGTACACCATTTTGGATGTTGTCCAAACTGCATATTGTATGAACTGTGTAGTTAACAGCAGTGGGATCACATATCAGTACAAATTGGATTAGAAATTAAACAAACAACAACAAAATGCAAACCAAAACCACAATGAGATATCATTTTAAAACCAGTAGAATGGCTATTTAAATTTAAAATCACAGAAAATAACAAGTGTTGACAAACATGTGGAGAAACTGGAACCCTTGTGCATTGCTGGTGGGAATGTAAAATGGTGTAGCCTCTATGTAAAACAGTTTGGCAGTTCCTCAAAAATTTAAATACAGAATTACAATATGATCTAGCAATTCTACTTCTGGGTATATACCCAAAAGAACTGAAAACAGGGATTCAAACAGATACTTGTACACCACTATTCATAGTCACAAAAGCCAAAAGGTAGAAATAAACAAAATCATCTGTCCATCAACAGATGAATGAATAAACAAAATGTGGTATATACATACCATGGAATATTATTCAGCTTTAAAAAGGAAGGAAATTGACACGTTACAATATGGATGAACCTTGAAGACATGATACTAAATGAAATAAGCCAGATACAAAAGTACAAATACTGCATGATTCCACATATATGAGTACCGACAATGAAAATTCATAGCAACACAACGTAGAATAAGGTTACTAGAGGCTGGGGGTACAGGGTAAGGGAGCGTTGTTGTTTAACGGGTAGAGTTTCAGTTTGGAATGATGGAAAAGTTCTGAAATTGGAGAGTGGTGATGATCGCAATGACATTGTTAATGTACTTAATGCCATTGAATTGTACATCTAAAAATGTTTAAAATGGTAAATTTTATGTTATGTATATTTTACCACAACAAGAAAACTTGTTCTTCATTACAATAGTTTGAAAATCCTTGTCCTAGAGTATATGTCCTGGGGGGTTCTGAATCAAGTAAAATTTTGAAAATGCTACATAAAATATCCCCCACTTGGAGTTCATAATGCTTAGATTAACAGTTTTTAGAAATCTTTTACTAAGAAACTTAATTTTAATTCAGCATTTCTTAAACTTACTGGATTTCAGTATCTTTTTTTTCATTATACACCATTTAATATCTCACAAAACATAGTTTAAGAAAGGCTGAGCCAGATGAACTACTGAAACTTGGTTTATACTTTTACACCATACACAAATAAGAGTGAAATAGTTGCCACACTTAGGTTGTGGCCCATAATCTAACACTGTCAACCTTTGGTGAGACCCCCCAGTCAGTTCCTACACTGGCGATGCCAACTCCCAAGGCATGCGAAGCTAACAGGAGTCAAACAGCCAGAGTCTGGGTCATCTCTGCATCCTTCAAGCCTCATACTAAGAATACATTTCACACTTGTCTTTATAAGGCTGCAAATTAAGACAACGTTAGGGGTGACCCCAGGAACAAAGTACTTCATAGTCTAGGTCAGACATGTGGATGACATTAGAAAAAGAAATAGGCTTATAGAGGGCAAATGAGTATGCAAAGCAGGAGTCATATTGATATATCTAAATACCATTACCCCTATCACATTGAGAGGTCACAACCTCCCTACTGAGAAGGCAAAAAAGCCAGAAAGAAAGGAAATACCACAAAGTAAAAAACCAAAAGCAACCTTTGTCCTCATTGACATATACCATGGCCTGAAGTAATTCTAGTATTTAAAATTTTGGTCTGCAGAAAAGTTCAAGGAAAATGTTCTGCTGATATTAAAACGCATGTGAAAAGGAAGAAATGGTATGCAGAAAAGGAATTAGAAGCAAAAAAGAGAAATCTGGTAAAAACATCACTGTCACTCCTCTCATTCTTTCAAGTTTATCAGGTTCTTAACCTAAGTTAGAGCTGCCTTTACTATTCCAAATTTTTTTCTATGTAACTCAAAAAAGGTGTGGAGAAGAGATTATCTTCAAATAACTCTAGAAATCTCTACTTTATGATCATGTGTAAGTGGAAACCACATTTCATCTTCAAGGAACTTTTTTTTTTTAAGTATATTCAAAATAATAAATTTTCCATGGATATTGGCTTCCTCTTTCCAAGTCAGTGTTTGGCCTAGTTTATACTATAAATCTAATGGGCAAGTTATCTCTCACAAATAACACCTAGCACATTCTTGGCATCTGAAAAGAGTTAACATGTTGCATATGCTGTTCATGTTCACAAAACAAGATATTTGAGAAAAAAAAAAAATCACCAGAGAAGGCGGGTGGGTGAGCATAGGAATGTACAGGGCCACCAGTACTGTGGCTGCAAAGGTCCCTCTCCTGTGCACTCAAGGTTTTGAAGGCATTTCCATGGGGGTGAAACCAATGGATGAAAAGTACTGAGACTCTATAAGGTGTTAGGGGTTTTGAAATTTCTACCACATTTAATTCTAGCCACCTATCTCTAAGTATGCTTTCCTTAACAAATGCAAGAAAGATAAAGTTTAAACTAAGTTCATTTGAATTATTGTTTAATGCAGAGGTCCCCAACCTTTTTGGCACCTGAGACCGGTGCTCCTATGAGAATCTAATGCCTGATGATCTGAGGTGGAGCTGAGGTGGTGATGCTAGTGCTGGGGAGTGGCTGCAAATACAGATGAAGCTTTGCTTGCTTGCCCGCTGCTCACCTCCTGCTGTGTAGCCTGGTTCCTAACAGGCTGTGGGCGGCTTGGGGACTCCTGGTTTAATGGATACAGAGTTTCGGTTTGCAATGATGACAAAGTTCTAGAGATAGACAGTGGTGATGATTGCATAATGTCTGACGATAATTTAACTTAATTCTATTGAATTGTACACTTAAAAATGGTTAAAATGGCAATTCTTGTGTATGTTTTACCGCAAGGAAAAAAAGTGTTGGTAACTTTTCGAGGTTACACAGTGTGTCCATGACAAAGCTAAGAGGTATGCCAGTCTGACTCTGACTCCAAGCTCAGTCTTTCTCACATCTCTCAAAAATAATGATAAAGATGATGGTGATAATTAAAAATATCTCATTTTCCATATCCATCTCCTTCTCCTTCTTCTTGATTGTTTACTTTGTTCCAAACTCTATTCAAAGCAATTTATGTGCATTTATATACTTAATGCTTACAACAACCCTCTGAGGGATACTTTTAGTATCCCTATTTTCCAGATGAGAACGTGAAGTACAGAGAGGTACTGTAACCTCTTCAGGTGGCACGCAGCTAATACATGGTCGACCAGGAATGAAATCTGAGCAGTTTATCCCAGAGCCCTGCTTTTTACCACTTCATGGCACTGCCTCCTAGTACATAAATTTATGTACACAGCATATAAAAACATAAACCTCATTAGTCTCAAGAAGATGCATGAACCAAAAATTCAGTAGTTTATAGATAATGTTTAGGTGACTTAATAAAAGTTAGTTCACACCTAGCCTCTAAGCAGAATATTCTAAATGAAGCTTTAAATATCACCTTTCCATAAAGTCTTCCATGCACCACTGGGCCTCACTCCCTTGGCACTGCCTGGCCCCCAGCGGTGGTAACAACCATACCCAACTCTGTATTATGGTTAGTTTCTATTACTTACTTCCCATTATACCATGAGTTCTCATGCAGGAATTTGTATTTCTGCGTGTACCCACTATTTTAGGATTATGTAGATAGCCACAGCTCCTCAGTAAGTTTTTCTTAATTTACTTGAAATAGTTTAATAATACTGTTATTATCCATTCTCTAAAGGTTGCTCTATAAGCATCTGGTCCTTGAGTCCTTTTCAATGGTAACTCTTTAATCACCTTCCTATGGTAATTAGTATCTTCAGGGTTTCCACTGGGATCAATTTTGATAATTTCTATTTTGCTAAGAAATCATCCTTTCCCACTGTTTTTTCGAACCTCTTACCACAAGTCTCAAAAAGGCTTTAATTTGTTTTGTAGCTATTGTTTTGCCATTTCTTTTCTTTTTCTTTGTTCTGTATTCTTTTGCTCTTGTTTTTTTCCTCAATTGGGCTTGCAAAGGGATTATTTACTTTATTGGTCTTTCTAAAGAATGAGCTTTTGGATTTCCTTGTCCATTTTTCTATCCCTTTAATTTCAGTTTTTATCTTATTAATTTCCTCTTACTGATATTTTAGGTTTATTTTGTTCCTCTTTATTTCCTAAGCTGAGTAATAAGTTGCCCTAAGTTTTCTTTATTATTTAAAAAGGAATAAAACATTTCTTCTGAGTACAGCTTTTACTGTGCTTAGAGGTTTTAATAACAAAATGTTCTTTTCATTCTCAATAACTTTAACTTCGTCTTTGGTTTTCTTTTTGATCCCGAGGTTATCAATGAATGTGTTTTAGAATTTGCAAGTGGATATGGTCTTTTAAGCTGCCTTCTTGGTTTTTATTTCTATTCTCATTGCACCATAATTAGTGTGTCCTGTTACCCACCCCAGTCCAAGCTTCTGAAGGGTTTCTTTGTGGTTGATTTGAGGGGAGGATGAGGGCATTAAATGTTCCATGAACATTTTCCTGTCTATTTTTATCCATTGACTATGATCTTTGAAAATTGATGTGAAATTCCTTCAATTAACAATTGTTCTACAGGATACCTAGTATGATATGGTGGAATAAGCATGACATTTGTCATTTTAAAATCCTGTTTCTTCCTTTTATAGGCCTCGGTCTCAGTTACCTGATCTATAAAATGCAAATCATGCTTACCAGCCTCACAATGTTACTAGTGAGAAACTTGATTAAGCCTGGAGTGCTCTCCCTTTCTATGCAGTGCCTTCTAGAAAGTTCCAGTTAGCTGTTGAAGTTCTGCCCTTGAGAAGCTGTTCTCTGCAGTCCTGGTAGGCAACAGAAATGCCTTCGAGTGCCTTCAAAATGTGGTCTTGTGGGGCACCTTGGACCACACATTGTGAAGAAACGGATACACCACTCACTGCGTGTACTTTGCACCCATTCTTGTATGTTACACACACCCAGGAGGATCCTAGAGAAAGGCAGTCATTCCAGACTAAGCGTTTTCTGAAGCAATCAAGTTTTAATTCCCTTAAAACACTTGTGTGAGTCTGCCGTGGGGGGAGGAGGAGCAAGACATAAAGCAATTTTGCTGTTATACTTAGCACTGTAGAGAATATTTTTGAAACTAAAGACTGATTGAGAAGGACATCAAAAGAGTTTGATTTGTTTGATGTTTGGACATATATACATGATGTAGATAACTGCTGGATTAATGATGACCGTCTGTACACCAGATGGACTGTGTGACTATGTCAAGATATCTGACTCAGCTCCATTTGAAAAGCAGATTACGGTAAAACTATTCTAACACAAATGATTCCCTCATCTCACGTTTAAGGGTACAGCATAGTTAAAATAATCTAGCAATTGCAATTAGATTTTAAGGCCTCTCCTGCCTGTGTCAGTACCACCATGTAAGAATCAGAAGTGATGATTTAATTATGTCTGGTCAATTTCTGTGAAGGACAAGACGCTTTTATGACAAGCAGTTAGGATGTGCTGAGCAGCCCTGACACTGAGAGGTATAACACAGCAGCTGGCCTGTAGGCTTACATTATCATTTTAGATTTGATATTTCTAAAAGCAGCTTTTAATCTGAGTATCTTAACAAGCAAAGAGAAAAAAAATAAGTAATAAGCACAATCTCATCCTCCCAGAATATTCTTTTAAAGCTTTTGTCTCACTAAAAATTTGTTCCTTTTTCTTTGTTAGCTTTTATTCACAAGAAGTACGAATGGAGAAATTTGTATGGGGAAATATGGGGAAAATTTTAACCTACAAAAAGTTTTTAACGCAAATTAAAACAATAGCGCACAAATGGTTTTATCATTAGATTGGCCAAGATGAATACAAATAATAAGATCCACTGTTGGGGAAGGCATGAAGAAGTTGACAGTCTTATATGTAGCTGGCAAGAGTGTGAATCAGTTCTATAATACATTTCAGAGGGAGACTTAGAAGAGACAAAAGTCTTTGGATTTTGAATTTTTGGGATTCAAAAATTCACCTTTTAGGAATACATTCTAAAGACATAAACATTGATCATTTACAAAGACTTTTGTAAAAGAATGTCCACTGCAACATTGTTTAACATGGAAAACTGGAAACAACACAAACGTTGAACAGGAGGGATTGCTTAACCAGAATTGCGGTTATATATTATGTTGAAAACTATTTCTATATTCCTGCTTGTATATAATGACGTTAGGCATTAAAATAATTTCAAGAATCAATGTAGTTGAATCCTGAAGTCCAAATTACACAGATATTTAAAAGGATGGCTATAAAAAGTTACTCGCAATTTAACCTACTCAGAAAAAGCATTGTTAGTATTAGGATGGATAATTTTTAAGTGATTTTTTTTCTATGGCAATACATAATTTTTCCTCCCTTTCTAAAAATTTTTGAGTGTTTTGGATAGGTGACTTATTTATTCACTCACATGATTAAAAAATACACAAATGTTTATTCTGTGAAGTTACTCTCCTACTTCTGTCCTCCAATTGTCCAGATCCCCACTCCTAAGGCAACTAATAGTTCCAGTTGCTTATATATTTTTCCAGAAGTATGGTGTGTGTATATATGTATATATATTTTACATTCTCTTTCGCCTTTTTTAAATGCAAAGTAGGTACCCTTTGTTTTTTAAAAATTATTATTAATCAATAGATAAAGAGTGCCATCATTTCTTTTTTATGACTACATGGTATCCCTTGGGATGAGTGGGCCAAAATTAGGGTAAACATATAATCTATTGCCCACATCGAGGCATTCTTGAAAGGAAGGGGATGCTATTACTAATTATAGAAGAACAATAGGCATAAACCAGGAGTGTCTCAGAGAAATCTGGATGTATGGTTATCCTAACCGTAAATGACTAGCCTTATTAACCAATCTCCCTTTGATGGAACTTAGGTTATTTCTAGTCATTTGCTAGAGCAAAAGATGCTGCAATGAAAACCTTTACATATGTGTCATTTCACAAAAGTGGGAGTGCATCTGTAGGATATAATACTTAGAAGTGAATTTGCTTAGTCAAAGGATATCTACATTGTTTTTATTAATAGATATTTCCAAATTGTCATCCAAAATGGTTGTAATTATTTTCATTTTCTTCTGAAAAAGAAAGTATTGCTTTTATAATAAAAGGAAACAATAAGTTACTTTTAAAGTTAAAAATAATGCAAAAAAGTAGATTTAGCAAGTTTAAAGCATTCTTATTCATAAATACATAAGGAAACACAAGATTGGAAATAAAGTTGACTGCCTTTCGACTATATAGAAGTTTCAAAAACAAACCAAACCCAAGAAATGTTGCAAATGAAGAAATTATGTAGTCAGAGGGTAAACTAAAAAGCTCTCTGTAAATATAATGCTTATATATCACTGTGCATCTTCTACCTTTCTTTGATGTGTGTATCTTACACATTCTTCTTTTTGTCCAACTAGGCAAGTTAGTTTTAATTTGAACCCAGTAAGTGACAACAAATGACTGACAGTAGCCTGTCTTTTTTTTTTTTCAGAGAACCAACAGTTCCAAAAAGGTGGTTTTACTACTTAAGGGCAGCTATTGTGGTATCCATGGTATTCATTACAGTGGCTGGACCTGAAGCCCAGAGTGATAGGGAAATCTCTTGTGAGGGCCAACAAACTGGGAGTGTCTGCAAAAATTATGCCATCTCAACACTGCAAAAGGCAAATATCCACTACCTCCAAGATAGACTCATTCTTGCTTCACGTATATAAATTCTGGGAGAAAAGCCACAGATTCTTTCAGTTATAAAATGAAATTTACACTTGCCAAAATATGTTTTAATAATCTCATATATTCAGGCCTTAACCTTAACCTTCCTACTACTCACAAGACATTCCCAACATGAGCTTTGTATTCATCATATAAATTTGTATGCCAAGAAGTTAGCAGACCAAGTACAGAGTATTCTCAAATGTGTGAGGGAGGGTTTCCATGAGTTATTTTGTAAGAATTTCATATCCATATGATGAAACAGCATTTGAAAATTATTTCCAAAAGACTACATGCCAAAATGAATACAATTTTTAAGTTTTGAGCTTGTAATGAGTATGTGAACCTATAGCATATTGCTAGCTCATAATAGACACTTCCTGAATGACTGAATTTGGAGTGAGACAGACACCTACTTATTAAAACTACGGCTGATGACATGTACAGAGCTAACAGGCAAAACTGCTTTCTCAACTGCAGTGCCTTTAAAAATCAGATATGTTAAAGAAATATTAATCTTGTCAGTGTTTTCACACCTAAAGGAGTAACAACAGCTACTAGTCCTGACATAATTACATTAGTCTTCTATTGAAAGACATTTAGGCTATTTCCAATCTTTTACTATTTCAAAATATATGGCAATAAAGTGAAAGCGGGGGCAGAGAGAGGCATTTCATAAAAGTGGGAGTGCATCTGTAGGATAAAAAAACAGAAGTGAAACTGTGCTAAGTATTTCAAAGACATTATTCTTTTCATTCTCACAACAGCAAGTGGATTCAGACAAGGAAATTAAATTTAAGGCTCAGAGTGATGAAATGGTTTCTCCACTGTCATACAGCTAGCAAGTGGTAGAGCTGGGATTCAAACTTAATTCCAAATGTCCATTCTACTCCTTTACACAGTCTGATAGATCTATATCTTCACATAAAACCACAGACAAATAGCATAATAGAAACCTCAAGCCACACCTGAAGTCTTGATAGCTTAAACTCAATAAGTTAAAATAATGATGGTTGTGATGTTAAACAGATAGGTTTGTGGCCTGTACTAGTCTCCCAGTGATGAGTCTGGATCATACAATATGAAGAAAGACCCTCATAGACACTAGCGAAATCCAGGAAGACCCTCTCACATATCCTAAACACATTTCGCCATTTTAAAATTTTAACTCAGTGACCCCTGCCAGATCCCACTTGATACAGTACTTAAGGTCCATACTCAAGATAAAGCTAGTTCAATGAAACCCCCGGAAATTTCTGCCTTCTGGGTTTGCTTTATAAAAAGATAATAGGACACAAATTCCCTCACAGATGGCATATAAGAGAGATTTGTCTCCTTAATTATATTATAGATAGGAGCTTATAGCAAAAGTCTAGGACTCAAAATTTTTAAAATAGTTCTTAGAGCTAATGACCTAATAGCCATTAGCCTTTGTAATCAAGGATCATACCTCAGGCACTCATAACATGTGTATTACAACCTTTTTGAGGGAAACTTGATAATATGTTCTCAAAAATTTTAAAAATATGGGTTTTCTTTGATCCAGCAATTTTACTGTGGGAATTTGTTCTTTAAAAAATCTAAAAAATATTTATGTAGACTATTGTTCATCACAAATTTATTTTTAATAGCTCAAAAATGAAAATAACCCAAATGCCCAAGAAAAAGAGTCCACTAAATAATTTATTGTTATGTCCATGTGGGGAAAACATTATACAGCCATCAAAATGGTATTCTCACAAAATACTTAACATAGGAAAATCCTCATGATCAAGGATAAGGGAAAATGAAAGACAGAAAAGTGATGTGGAGTATAACCTCAACCATGTCATTTGTATACGTATACACGTACAGAGAAAAAGCTAGAAGACTATAATCTAGAATGCAAACAGTCTGTGAGTGGGCTATTATGCATGATTTTATTTTCCTCTTCATACTTTTTTTTTTTGTTATTTATGTTCATTCAGTGATGGTATAATACAACTAAATCCAGAAAAAGATAACATATAGTACATTTTAAAAAAACAGTTCTTTAAGTTGGTGATGCTGTTGACTTTCTCAGCCATGGAATTTCTCCAGCTTCAGCCAAGCCAATTAGACATGGACTATTTTTCTCTTGTCTTTTGCACTTTGACCAACTCACTGCCTATTGGTATCTCCACTGGATTAGAAGGAAGGAATGTGATAGTGAAACTCAAAGCCATCCTTTCGGTAGGAGAGAATGACTATCACATATTTGTTTAGAGATTTAAAAGGCCTACACCGGCTAAAGTTACATAGAGATTTCCTTTATTTATATAACCCCTGATGTAGAATTTGTTCATTTTGGTAGACAACTACATCTTGATCTGAAGGAATATGAACCTCTAAACTAAGAATTTTCATGATGTCACTGAATGGCAACAACACCTGTGAAATGCCTGTCTCCTACTGTGTGGACTTTCTTGTCTGCCTCTTCCTTCAATTTTCTCCTAGAAAGTTCTTAACCAACCACAGATTCACTAACTAGATCCTTCACTTCTAAGCCAAAGTCCTGTCTAACTGCCCAGACACAGAAGTCAAAACACGAAATCTGTGTGATCATATTCTGATATAGCTTCACAAACTCTAATTTCAGTTTATTGCATTCTGATCTTGTATTATTCCTTTGCGTTTTCTCTTCCTTGCTTATAAAAGAATCTGTTTCACATTATTTTCTTAATCATGATCATTTAAAATTTGCTACTTAAAACCTTGCTTTCTTTTGTAAGATTTTTTTTCTAATTTAATTCTTATATTTTTATTTTTTCAATTACAGTTGACATACAACATTATATTAATTTTAAGTGTACAACACAGTGATTAGACATTTATATAACTTATGAAGTGATCACCCTGATAAATCCAGTACCCATCTGACACATACATAGCTATTACTGACTATATTCTCCATGTTATACTCTATATTCCCATGACTATTTTGTAACTATCAATTTGTACCTCTTAATCTCTTCCCCTTCACGCATCCCCTCAGCCCCTATCTGACAACCATCAAAATGCTATCTGTAAATATGAGCTTGTTTCTGTTGTTTGTATGTTTATCCTGTTCTCTAGATTCCACATATGGCATTTGTTTTTCTCTGTCTGACTGAATCCACTCAGCACAATACCTTCTAGGCCCAATCATGTTGTTGGAGATTTCATTTTTTTTTTGTTTTTTTGGTGGCTGAGTAATATTCTATTGTATATATGTACCACCTCTTTTTAATCCATTCATCTATTGATGGACATCCCGGTGGCCTCCATATCTTGATTATTGTAAACAATGCTGCAAGGAACATATGAAAGCACATGTCCCTTCAGAGTAGTACTTTGGGTTTCTTCAAATAAATACCCAGAAGTGGGAATGCTGGGTCCTTCTTTCTCTTGTTACAGACTTATTTTAAAGTCTATTTTGCCAGGTATAAGTATTGCTACCCAGGTTTGTTTGTTTCAATTTTCATAAAATATCTTTTGCCATCCCTTTACTTTCAGTCTGTGTATGTTTCTTGATCTAAAGTGAGACTCTTGTAGGCAGCATATGTAGGGGTCTTGTTTTCTTATCCATTCAGCCACCCTATCTTTTGATTGGAGCATTTAATCCATTTATATTTAAAGTGTTGATAGGTACGCAGTTATTGACATTGCATTATTCATATTTTTTATCTATTTTTTCTTCTTTTTAAAAAAGTTCTTTAACCTTTCTTGTAATCCTGGCTTGGTGGTGATGAATTCCTTTAGCTTTTTCTTGTCTGGGAAGCTCTTTATCTGTCCTATGATTCTAAATGATAGCTTTACCGGGTAAAGTAATCTTGGTTGTAGGTCATTGCTTTTCATAACTTTGAATATTTCATGTCAATCTCTTCTGGCCAGCAAAGTTTCTGTCGAGAAATCAGCTGACAGTCTTATGTGACCTTGCTTTGCTCTTGTTGCTTTAAAAATTTTCTTTGTCTTTAAGATTTGGCATTTGAATTATGATGTGTCTTGGTGTGGGCCTCTTTAGGTCCCTCTTGTTTGGGACTCTGTGCTTCCTTGGCTTCTGTGTCTATTTCCTTCACCAAGTTAGGGAAGTTTTCAGCCATTATTTCTTGAAATAGATTTTCAATTCCTTGCTCTCTCTCTTCTCTTCCTGGTATCCTTCTGACGTGAATGCTGTCCCAGAGGCCCCATAAACTATCCTCATTATTTTGGATTCCTTTTTCTTGTTGCTATTCTGATTGAGTGTTTTATGCTACCTTATCTTTTAAATCACTGATTTGATCTTCCGTTTCATCTAATCTACCATTAATTCCTCCTAAGGCATTCTTCATTTCAGTTATCATATTCTTCATTTCTGACTGGTTCCTTTTTATGTTTTCTATACCCACTTTTATGTTTTCTGTCTCTTTGTTAAAGTTCTCACTGAGTTCCTCTACTTTTCCCCTAAGTTCATTGAGCATCCTTAATGCAGTGTTTTGAACTCTGCATCTGATAGATTACTTGTCTCTATTTTGTTTAGTTCTTTTTCTGGAGTTTCATTTTGTTCTTTTTTTGGGGACATGTTTGTCTTATTTTAGTTGCCTACTTGTGTTTGTTTCTATGCATTAGGTAGGGCTGCTATGTCTCCCAGTCTTAGTAGAGTGGCCTTATGTAGAAGGTGTGCTGTAAGGCCTAGTGGCGGCACAGTCTTCCCTGGTTGCCTGAGCCAGGTGCTCCAGGTATGTCGCCTGTATGGATTGTGTGTGCCCTCCTGCTATAGTTTAGCCTTGGTTGCTGTTTGCTCAGCAATGGGAGGGACAGACCCTCGGACTCATTGGTTATGATGACTGCCCATGACCAGTGGAGAAGCTGTTGTGGAGGGGCTGACTCTACAGAGCAAGATTCACTTTAGCAGGGCTCTAGTGCCTGCCCTGTTTGCCCTTTGGGTGTATTGTCCTCAGATGTGACCCCAAGTGATGCTCTGGCTCAGACTGAAGCCAGCCACCAGGCGTGCAGACTGGGGCCTCCTGTAAAGGGCCCTGTCACAGGCCAAGTTCAGCTGCAGCCTGTGCTCTGCCTGATGCTACCA
Source organism: Pteropus alecto (assembly GCF_000325575.1). Classification (NCBI taxonomy): domain Eukaryota; kingdom Metazoa; phylum Chordata; class Mammalia; order Chiroptera; family Pteropodidae; genus Pteropus; species Pteropus alecto. Next base: position 1,748,247 of record NW_006442508.1, on the reverse strand, counting down.
AGCAATCCACAGATGGCTGTCACCCACACTAGGCTTGAAAGTTCCTTGGGAGACCAAGCCACAAACCAAGGCTGGCTGCTGCTAATGCTGAGTTTGGGGCTGCTCAACAAGAGGTATGGGCATGCTGAGGCCAGATGCCGCCCTTACCCTGAAGCCAGACAATTCAGATTCTCCTCGTATGTCCCTGGTGCTTTTCAAGCTGATGCCCCAGTGCAGGAGCTCACGGTGAGTGAGTTCATCACTGAGTAAGTTTGTGTGGGGCCCTTTAAGAGGAGCGCTTGGGATTTCCCCAGCCCTTCATCTCACTCAGCCACAGTCTCTGCTGGTTTTCACAGCCAGAAGTTTTGGGGACTTCTCTTCACGGCACTAAAACCCTTGGCTGTGGAGCCTGGTGTGGGACAGGGCCCCCTCACTCCTCAGAGGGACCTCTGTAGTGGATATACTTCTCCCAGTTCTCAACCACCACACACAGGAGTGGGACCAGGCTGTTCCACATCTCTGCCTCTCCTACCAGTATCAAAGTGACTTTTCTGTGTGTCCCTAGTTATAGAACTTTTGTTCAGCTAGACTTCAGGTTACTCTCAATGATGGCTATTTTATAGTTTAGTTGTAATTTTGATGTGGTCATGAGGGGAGGCAAGCACAGCATTTACCTACTCTGTCATCTTAATCAGAACTCAGATTTCCTTATTACTCACTTCTACTCTTAATTTTCCTCCGGGAATTAATATGTCTAATATTTTCTTTCCTTAAGTAAAAATCATAATTGGAAAAAGTTATGGAATATGAAATCTATGGAATATGCAAAATAAGCTTTGAGATGCACTATAAATCCAACTCCAATGGTAATCTACTTAAATCCAATGAATTGCTAATTGTCAATTATTTCTTTGTGATTCTAAACCTCAAAACTATGTTTCTCTACACAATTTATAATAATTTGAGTGGGACATTTGCAAGATCATTTTCTTGAACCTGTGAAGAAGTTTTTAATTATGTCACATTTGCAGATGGAGTTGCAACTGGAAAAGTTCAACAAAGTTGAATTCAGTTCAGCAGCCTAAGTTTCTCTTGTTGCTCTCCTAGTCAGAACTCAGTCACTCTCTTCATTTGCTCTTATTCCATCAACAAATCAACCAATACATATTTCTAAAAATTATCCCTTTCAACTTTCATTCATGCCTAGGTAGAAATCATTACAGATTAAAATACTGCCAGTCTCAGTTCTATTTCTCGTTTACTATAAAGGCAGGTATAAAGCATCTCTATAGAAATTCAGGTTCCTGTAAATATCTACTTAAGGTAGGAGTAAATTTTTGAGGTGATACAGCTTTTCAACATCCTTGACAGCAAAACACATAAGATCCTCTGATTCGCCTTCCTGTAAGGCCAGGCTCCACTATAGAGACCCACCATGAACCTTGTCACTATCTGAAGTGGTATCTTGGAACATCTAGTACTATATTCTATGGTCAGATACATCATCCATCTAGCTCTCTTTCACCCTCAAAATACACTACTTCTTGGACTGCATAACAAACTTCTAAACCCTTGATCATTCAATGAAACATGTTCGTTCCATATTGATTTATGGTTTCCAAATAGCTGAGTCCTCACTGAGACCATAGTCCATTTCCATTCCCCTCAGCAGCTAATCCAACCTCCCAGTTCTCCATATTCTCTCAGCAACACTTCCACTACGTTTCAGATATCTTTGTCTGCTGCCACAATGAAAAAGTTGAGGCCCCCAAGAATGACACTGTCAACCCTCCATTCCTCATGTATACACCCCATGTTCACCTCCTTTCCCCTGGTCAAGGACAAAACCTCTCCTCCTTGTTAAGACCATCTATTCCTATCTTCTAAGATTTCATTCTACCTATTTAACCTCTCTTCTATCTCTTCATCTTCTTTTTCTCACCAGTCTTCTTATTCCTGTCCTGTAAACAAGATAAAAATGTTCCCATCTCACAGAAAAGTCCTCTAACGACTGTATGTCTCCCTCTGGTTAACACCAATTCACTCCCCTTCCTTCTCAACTCTCATGATCATAAAAGTTGTCCCCAATCACAGTCTTTACTTTTCTTCTCCTGTTTGATCCTCTTTACAACCTGACTTCAATTCTCACTGTCTGGTACAAATACTCGTATCGATAATCCTCCCCTACTTGCCAATCCAAGGGAGACTTTTCAGTTCTTACAATGGACTAACTTTCTACTTGCACTTGACACAGTTCATTACTTTTCTTCCTTGAGACATTCTCTTTTTCGTTGATACTACAATGTCCCCTTTCCAATATTTCTTTGCCTCTTTTTCTCAGTCCTCACTGAGAGTTCTTTCCTGAGTTTCTCTTTCTCCCCTATTCCTTGAATGACAATTTTCCCAAGTCACACCCCACAGCTAATTATTCTTCTAACAGGCAATGCTATTCATCCTGTGTTTCCAACTTTCCTTAAACATTTATGATTCTTCAATTCTTCTAGACTGTCCAGAACTACCTACAGAATATCTTTATGCCACAAATTGACCAGAGAATGGCCATTGTGATAAATGGTGCTGAATGACAATTTCCTCCTTTCCTTGGTGCTTAGATCCAAAATCATCATTCATTCTGTCTCAAAAATTAATGCCTCTAAGTGTAAGCACACAAACTGAAGTATATATGGGTTTATATCTCCTCCGCTGCAACACTAATGCAAACCATATCGCCTAAAAATAAAAGAAGGCTGATGGAACAAAAGCAAACCTCAAATTTCAGATTCAATAGCTTCTGTTGAAACCATAGAATCTCTACAGCAATTAAGCAGAGGTGAGGCCACATGTTTTGAGGACATTTACTTAAATCTCTTATAAGACTAAGTTTTGTTAGAGTTATGCTTTAAAACTGCTGATTAAAGCACAGAATGGTTATAGAATTGTGAGTGCCAGGCAGGTTTACCATTTTTTCAGAGTTCAAGCTGATGCAGCATTTATAATGTTTTCTGGGGTCACAGAGCATGTTGTCAAGGGTACTGATGTGTGTTATTAAGACACACCATGACACCCATACCTAATATCCCACCCTGGGACCTGATACCACGCCATCATTCTGCAAACATATTGCTAATGCTATGCAGCCTCTCAACTGTGCTCTCAACAAGGATGCTTTGATGACTGCTTTTAGTCTTCTTTCCTCATTGGAGAGAAATTCAGTCACAATAGTGAGAGAAATGCTAAACAGATTAAACAGGGTAGGGACTCTTATGCATAGACCCTTTCCTGATGAGGAAGAGGGACAAGACTTTGCTCTAATCAACAGGTTCTTTTTCAATGGTGAGAAGCACAACCACAATTGGGAATATGCTTTTAGTGGCATTTTTGGAGTTCTTATTATGAATCATTATCTCTGAAACTGTCTCCAGTTTGAATACAGCTCTGGACTTTACTGTCTTGACAATCCATCTCTAGTAATCTAGATATATATGCTATGTTAATTATAGTACTCAGTATTCACAATGTACTGTAACTAATGTGTTCAGCCAGGGTTTTTTAAAAGTTTTAGATTTCAGCTGCATTTTATTTTGTAATTTATCATTGATGGCAGAACCTCATTCCTTTGCTTCATATTTCCAGGTAGAGGGGGTTCCATTAGAGTAACTCTCCTGGGTGTTTTTTTCTGCCACCCTGCTCGAAAGTTATGTGAATGCTGAGTACAGAAGAGATTTAATATTTTCAGCCAAGCCTCTTCCTGCAGCTGCGTAAGAAGTGTACTTTCTCTCATATTGTTAAGTTTTATAGGCACAGCTCCTATAGGGGAGTTCTCACTGGAGCTGGCTGGGTAAGTGTCACTTAGTCAGGGCTGAAACAGTAGCAAGCGTAAATGCCAGACCAAAGTCATGGTCTTCAACCTAGCTCTTATCAGTAAGAAAATGAGCATTTTGATCTTTATCTAACTCCTGCATCTTTTAAGTGGGGTAACAGGTGACATGACATTATTAATCATGAGAAACAACACCAGTTATTAAACAATATTTATGCTGGTTTGAGTTCAGAGATTTATACAGTCAAATCCTCTCTATTTCCCCTGATGGATAATTCCTTTTTTTAGTACAATGGTAAGAAACACAAAATTTTTTAAATTACTTAGAACATTTCTCTATTATATTCAGCATGTGTTTTCATTACACCCATATCTGGAAGGTCAACAGGATGGAAAACTGGAAGTACAAACACGAACGGACAAAAAGAGAAGAAAAACTTAGTGAGATTGCCAATTTACAAAGACAGGCAGGGTAACCTGAGTAAGAAAGTAAATAACATGTCTCAAAGACCTAGAATCTTGGGAAATGCTTTTAAATGTCTATCTTTGCAATCAATTTCAAAGTCAAGGGTCCGCTTTCAACAGTTCCTTACTATTTATAGGAAATGCCAACACCTAGACTTGTAGCTTGGTTCTATTTTGTGACAAAGAAGGCAGTTTACATTTGGTTATATCCTACAATATCCACAGACATTTCATCAACATTTTGGCCCATTTTAGCGGCATATTTTCCTTACTCAGTCTTTCTGAAGGAAAGCCAGAAGAAATAATCCATTTTAGAGTATTTTTCTAGCATTGGTGTTTGAAGAAATTTAGATCCAAAAATAAAGTAGAACATTATGTCATCAGTTTTGAATACACAAACTTAGTGTTCGTATGGGTCCAATTCCATGACACTCCATTCCAATGGACTGTGATATTCTTCTTGTCCTATAAATCTGGTACTTCAAATAGTGTATAACATTAGCAGGCCCAAGACTGGGTCTTGATAATCTTTTCTAAAATATCATTTTCAAATCACGTGATTTATTGTAAAGTGATAGGAAAACTTGCTTTGTGGTGAGTCTGTAATTTCATTATCATTTGAATTGTAAATACTAAATCTATTGACCATTATTCTTAAATGCCATTTTATTGCCTATGTTAATTAAATGTTATCTTGCAAATTTTAAGAACATTACCTACGAAGTGAAACAAACATAATCATTTCCGATGCCACTAATTATAAAGTTTTTGAAAACGGCTATGTATTACTACTACACAAGGATAGAAATATGTCCAATGATAGACACAGAAAGACCTGGGTTCTAATCATGAATTTCCCACTTACTAGTAATACTGGCAAGCTATATAACCTTTCTAAGTCCCAGGTTCCTCACCTGTAAAATGCAATAAAACATACCTACCAGGTTTTCCTGAGAAATAAATGAGATAATTTAGGTACAACACTTAACTCAGTAACTAATAACGAGTAGATAGTTAAAAGTGTAGGCTCTGGAATTTAATTCTGACTTATAACTATAACTTAAAACTACTGTTGCTGCTACTGTTGAGTTTGTTATAATTATTATTGAATAAGTTCTTCATTTATTCAGCTGAGAGCATGTCAAAAATCACGTTTATAAAGCTAACACTAACACTAAGCACACAAAACATGCCAGGCACTTCTGTGGGCTTTAAATGTATTAACCCATTAATCTTGAAAATGCTTCTATTTTATTATCCTATTTACAGTATATTCAGGAAACCATCACACAGAGAGGTTTAGTAGCTTTAATATGTACACATAGCAAGTGGATTGGGCGAGGGTCCAAAGCCAGGCAGGCCTCACTCTTAACTTCAGTGTACTCTCCTCTGCCTTCCTGTGTATACCCACCAGGCTTGCACTGTGCCATGACAGACCATTTATCAAAGCCTTTGGTAGTTCCCTGAACTTGGTGAAAGATAGAACAGGTTTAAGAACAGAGAAATCTGAGCAGGTAGAAGATTGGGCAGCTATTCTGTCTACCAATTTTATGATAAACAATGGTTAGGTCTTCACCACGGAGTTGTGCAGCCTGAGCTTGAAAGGCTTCAGTCTTGAGGAAGTGACCAATTTGTGAAACATTTCAGTCAATTTTTGGATAACTCTGAATGCAACTCTTATATTCGGCCAGCATGGTGTTCCCAATGGTTTCTCCTTATTGTTTCTAACTCTCTCTCCATGAAACTGCCTAACTCATGCTCAGGCTGCCTTCCACCCACCTGTCCTTCAATATTTTGGTATTTCCTCAGGTCTCCCCTCACTCTCTCTTCCCCACGCTCAGAGCCTCACTACTGCTTCCACTCATATGGTATGCCCTCACTGTTCTCTTCACCAGAGCCTTTACTTTCTTTAGTGGTTAAGAGTTCAGTGATGGCGTGAGACAGACATTGGTTTGAACTCTGGCTCTGTTTCGTTAATTGTGATCTTTGAGAAGTTTCCTTACTTGCAAAACAGAAGTAAGAATATCTATATGATAAGCTGTGAGGATTAAATACAAACTTAATGTGCCTGATACATAGTACATATCCCCAAATGTTATTTGCTTATAGTTACTTTCATTCATCTGAGATGTTGAGGGAGTGTGGGGACACAAATGGGAATGTGGCACCTACTCTGGTCCAGAGTCAGCACAGCACAGGCAGAGCTGGAAAGACACTCTGATTCCTAAGCTCCCACCACACACATCATAACTTCAGTTCCAGGAGTGAGAGCCAAAATGCCTGCATTTCCTTTTCTCAACATTACTGATGGGGATCTGGAGATCTGTTTACCTCTCCAAGTATACTAGTGGTAACAGATATATGGATCTTGTAAAATGTTGTGGAATTCTCTTTAGTGAACAATATTAAAAGCTAAGTGGTATTTTTTACTACGAGACAAGGGAAATTCTGAAAGCCACAGGACAATTAAAAGAGACACCAGATGAATCTCAGCTTGAAAAAAAAATATGAAATAGCTAAATTCCTCCTGGGAGTTAAGTTACTTTTAACCTTCTTTCCTAAGATGTCAACCTGTGATGAAGAACAATCAAACCATGATGCATAAAATAAGGAAATCTTGGCTCAGATAGCAGGTCCTCACTTAGAACAGAAAGGTGACAACTCAAAACTAAAATCTCTGCAAACTCATACATGCTTTTAGAAACTGGCAACACAGCACTGTCAGGTCACTTTTGCCATCTCCTCTAGATCCAATTGGGGACATTCTTTATTCATATATTATTCTCTTATTTGTTTTTTTCCCTGTCTTTATTGAAATATAATAGACAATTAGTTGCTTGTATTTATATTGTACAATTCAATGAGTTTTTTCAATTATAGTTGGCATAAAATAATATACCAGTTTCAGTTGTATAGCATAGTGATCAGAGAGCCACATAAATCTCAAAGTGATCAGCCCACTAAATCTAGTAACCCTCTTCCCTCTTACATATTTATCATAATTTTTTTAGTCATCTTCCCCATGCTACACTCTACATCTCCATGTCTATTCTGCAATTATCCATTTGTACCTCTTAATCCCTTTGCCCTACATTTTTGTCCTCCAACCCCCCTTCCATCTAGTGTCCTTCTAAATATTCTCTGTATCTATCAGCTTATTACTGCTTTTATTGTTGTTGTTGATTTTGTTCTTTAGATTCCACATGTATGTGAAATGATGTGATATTTGTCTTTCTCTAACTGACCCATTTCACTCATTGCTATATCCTCTAAGTTCATCAAGGCAATATCTTTTCCCATTCTCTTCCTTTTAGTCTCTGTGTGTCTTTTAATCTGAATTGAGTCTCCTGTAGGCAGCATATATAAGGGTCTTGTTTTCTTATTTATTCAGCCACTCTTTCTTTTGGTTGGAGCACTTGATTCTTTTCCATTGGAGGTACTTGTTGATAGGAACGTAGTTATTGCCATTCTTTATTCCTGTTTTTGATACATGTTTTTTCTTCTTAAAGAAGTCCCTCCAACATTTCCTGTAAGACTGCCTTGGTGATGATAAATTCCTTTAGCTTATTTTTGTCTGAGATGTCCTTCATCTGTCCTTCAACTCTAAATGATAGCTTTGCTGGATAAAGCAGTCTTGGTTGTCGATCCTGAGTTTTTATCACATCGAATATTTTGTGCCATGCTCTTCTGTCCTGCATAGTTTCTTTTGAGAAATCAGCTGCCAGTCTTATGGGTGCTCCCTTGTAGGTAACTAACTGCTTTTCTCTTGCTGCTTTTAAGATTCTCTCTTTGTCTTTAACCTTTGGCATTTTAATTATGATGTGTCTTGGTGTGGGCCCCTTTGGTGGTTCATCTTTCTTGGGACTCTCTGATCTTCCTGGGGTTGTATGTCTATTTTTTTCACCAGGTTAGGGAGGTTTTCCATCATTATTTCTTCTTCAAATAGCTCTTCAACGTCTTGTTGTTTTTTCCGGTACCCCTATGACATGGATATTTTTACATTTAGTAGTGTCCCATAGGCTCCTTAAATTATTATATTCTTGGTTTCTTTTTTCTTGTCATTCTGACTGAGTTTCCTTAGCTTTCCCATCCTCTACATAGGTCATTTGATCCTCTTCTTTATTCACTTTGTTTATTCCATTTAACAAACTTCTCATCTCAGATAATGTGTTCTTCATTTCTGACTGGTTCTCTTTTATAATTTCCATTTCCATTTTTATGTTTTTTATCTCTTAAAGTTCTCACTGAATTCATCTACACTTCCCCTAAGTTCAGTGAGCATCTTTATAACCAGTGTTTTGAACTCTGCATTTGTTAGATTCCTTGACTCCATTATTTCTGGATTTCTGTTCTGTTATCTCATATGATTTCTGCTTCTTTGTCTTCCCATGTTGACTGCTTTTCTATATCTGTTTCTATCTGCAAACCTAAGTTCTTAAGTATTCCGGTCTTATTAGTGCGGCTTTGTGTAGCTGGTGTCCAGAGGCACAGTCCTGAAAAGGGTTCAGCTGCAGCCTATGTTTAGCCCAAGCCTGTGCCCCTTCAAGGCCACCTATTAAGATTCAGCAAGCGATCCACAGATGCTGTGCTTATAGTTGCCTCAAGAAACCACACCAGAAGCTGAAGCCAGCTGCCTCCAGTGTGAGTCTAGGCACTGCTCAGCAAGGGGCACCTGACTAAGTGAGGACGCACCTGGATTGCCTTGGGTAGGGCCATGAGTTGGGAGAGGCGGAGTTTCAGTGAATTCTCTTGGTGGAGAGACCTCTGTTATCCAGTCTGATGACCTCTCGGCTATGGCGTCGCTGATTCCACACTCTGGGAGAGGGGAAATCTCAAGAGAGGATCAATGGATACCACTGACAGTTCTTAAGGAGCAAGTCTTGCCTTGGCCCTCACTCTGATAATGTCTCCCTGTAAATCCCTGGTGGCCCCTGTGCAGCCGAACAGGTACTGGTGCTCAGAGCAAGCAGGTCCGTCACCGCGAAAATCTGCTCTTGGACACAGCTCCTTTAAGAGGTGTCTGCTGCTGCCACAACTTCCGTCCCACTCAGCTGCTAGAGATCTGACAGCCTTGTGTCCTTGCCCTGTCCTATCTCCTCCTGTTGCAGGGTGATTTCTTAGATTTCTCCCTAGTCGTATGACTTGATCATCTAGATCCCAGGTGATTTTCCTTGCTGTTTGTTCTTTGTTTCTTTCACAACTTTGATTTGGCCGCCAGAGGGATGAACAGAGCCTCTATCATCTACACCACTTTTTTCTCCTGCTTCTCTTATTTGTTTTTAATAGGAACAATTTATCCTTCAAGTAATTCATATTCCCTAAAAACTCAATGGCTTATAGTGAAAACTGACATCAGTCATGCTAACTCTGTTGAAGTCATTATGAAGTTTCAGGAAGAGAATAATTTCTTTGCAGATAAAGCAGGGATCATCTTTCTTTTTTGGATTCCTACACAGAATCCAGTGCAGGTCATTTACCATATTATGTACTCAATATTTTTCTGAATAAATGTCTCTGAATTGCAAAAAAGCAGGCCTCCCCCTTTTGTTTTTCATTATAATAACTTTAAACAATAAGGCTTATTTAGGAACCAGGAGTCTTCTCTCCAGAAATTTGAAAATAGCCTTGATCTGAGTTCTATTCCCAGTTCTGCCAGCTTAGCAAATGGGTGAGAGAAGCTTCTAGAGTCAGCCACCTGCATTCTAATTCCAGCTCTACCATCTTGGGGAAGTTACCTCAGCTCTCTGTGCTCTTTTCCTCATCGGTAAAATGGGGATAATAATATGGTCTGTACCGCTTAGGCTTGTTATGAGAAGTAATCGAAAAAGTAGTAAGGAGAGCTTTTGACCTATAATGAGCACTTAGTATAATGTTAGCTATTGTTTATTATTTGCTAGTTAAAGGGTCTGGGACAAGTCACTTAGCTACTCTACCATTTCTTTATATGTAAAGCAAAGAGTAGGAAAACAGTTCACTCCTGATCTAGAGAGAATCTACGGGAGGTCTCTGATAGAAAAGTTTCTTGTGGGTAAGAGAATGAGGAAGTAGGCAAAATATAATGGTCTTTTGCTTTCATCCCTAATATAGATATCTTAGGACTTAAGTCATAAAATCTGATAACACCTGGCATGTATGAGGAAAGCTATTATATATTAAACTTGACTTAGAGGTAGGTGGTTTATAGGGAGGGAAGTTGGAGCACTGCTATACAAGGCATTCACATGCACTGTTCATGCATTTTTGCAGGATGGGAGAGAGGAAGGTACTATTCTACAAAGCACAGCTGCTTTTCAAGCCATTGGCTTATTGGGTTTCCCAGAATTTCCCCAGAATTTCTCAGAAAACTATAATGACTCAGGATAATGGAGAAAAGAAATTTGCTCTCTCTTTGGCATCTATCGCTATAAGTCATTTCATTCTGTCCTTTTTGTATAGGAAAACTAGTAAAATCCATATTCAAATATCTAGGCTGGTTACCTGAATTTGGGAGATACTCCTTTCACTTTACAAGCTATTTGTGGGGCTATGATTATATACGCTCCAGACATATTTCTGGAGGGGAATAACATATGTGGAGTATGGACATCAAGATATCGAGTACTTACTATGTATCCAAATAGTGCTGGCCACTTTATGTTTAACATCCTTTATCCATACAATAATCCTTTGAATGCATTAACACTAAATTTCATAGATCAAAGACACTGAGTGTTGGTAAGCTATTTGATTTGCACACTCTCACAGGTGATGGCACTGAGATTTGATCCAAGGTCTATATTGCCCATAGTTCATGCTATAAACCTTCAACAGCTAAAAGTAGATGAACCTTCCCAACTTAAACACACTGAAGTTTACAAGACAATCCCTTCCAGTGTTCCATTTGGCAAGGAAAAAAGATCCATCCTCATTAGAATTAGTGCTGCTTAATTTAATCTAGTTAAGAATGCTTTAATTGAGGAATAAAGGTCTTTCATAATACTCAGTATAATATCACTGCCTATGTCATTTTTAAGATCTTTTCTATCAAATGTCTATCCATTCTGGTAAAAGAGAAAGCAGGAAAACCCCCCAGTGGCCCAGAGAGAACAATATTTTCTCCCTGGTACAGATATTCAAATATCTGTCTAATAAGAAGGTAATTATTATCAAACCCTTAGACCTACAGAAGAAAGCAGCACTTATTTCCAGATTCTAGCCTTAACCATTTAAAATATTTCCACACCAATAATCATGGCTACAGTAGAATATAAAGTAGTCTAGATATTAAAGATAATAATCTTAAATTTTGTTAGATATTTTGCTATCTGATCACAAAATGTGTTTAAAGTCCAAATTAATTTCTTTTATAACAAGATGACTGGACCCATGCTAACTTTCATGATAGGTAAAAAAACTTCTTTTTTATTTAAGCATTTGTTATCTTGCTACCATACTTAATGACATTTCCTATTTTCCTTTCACTTTTGGATAGAAACTTTGCTAATGACATTCTCTCTGACTTCTTTGAATGCTATTCTCCAATAGCAAAGGAAAGCTAAAATAACAACTCAGAAAGCCTGACTCATCCTCACCACACTGGAAAGGAGAAAACTTCCCATATATTTCAACTGTTCAGTCGGTGATTGGATAAGAAAACTTTTAAAGGGAAGCAAAGGGTTTTGGAAAGTTCTGACCAAAAAGTGAGAAAGCGTTTTACTAACCACCAAGCAAAGTAGAGAGAAGGTTTTAGAGCCCCTTTTCAAAAGAAGTGAGACTGGACTCCTGACTCCTCTGTGCCCCAGGCCCAGCCCTGATGCTAGTAGCACCTGGAAAAGGTCACTCTGGCCACTTTTCAACACTCCTCAGAGGCTCCCAAGAGAAGCAAAAACAAAGGAAAACCCCAAACCCACAAATAATAATGACGCTGTCTATAAAAGAGGGTGAGACATGCAGAAAATGTTTTATAATTAGATTTCTCTCTAGACAGGAGGCTGTTAAGAGGCCTTTGGGAGAGATTTCTGAGGATTCTTAAATACCATTTCAAGCAAATGTGTACTGATGTGCATGTTCTTGTGACATCCTTCTATTTCTTTACTGTATTATTTGGGGGCATAAAGAATAGAATTGTTGGGCACTTTTTCCATCTTGCTAAGCCTTTAGCCTCTTATTGATCAAATTCCTGGTAGGAGTTTAGTCAATGTCAGCGACAATTTTGAAGAATATAAATTTCTTTTTTTTCATGATGCTTGTTCCATATTTAATGCCCAAGAATATAAATTTAAGACTAAGAGAGATTTAGAGAATTTTATAGTCTAGTCTGTCATACAGGATAAAGTGCACAAACTTCCCTTTGAAATCCATAAACAAGACTTGAAAGCCCCACATTTATTTATAGCCTTCTTCTCAAAACCACACTTACAAGTACAGTGACTATACACTCTAATTAGTTTATCATATTCTGCTCATGCCTTGCCATGCTCAAAGAACTTTAAAATTTCATCATCATTTACAAACAAGCCCTGACTCACCAAGATTTGCAAAGCAATCTGTGGCAAAGTTAACTGGAATCTAGATTTTCTAATACCTACAGAAAAATCTATGCAGTTCTAGAAAAAAAATACAGCCAAAGAAGCAAAACTAAATTCAAGTGTGGCATTTCTAAACCAGAGAGAGAGACAGAAAGGGAGAATAATTTCCAAAAGATGTAAATATGTGTTAAGACAGTATTGAGATCCACTCACTACTTGGGTCTTATTGGGAATCTGAAATATCCTGGGGTAGAAGAGTCAGGATAGTTTTCTAACCAAACCCAAGGAAGATAGTAGAGAGGGGAGTACATGAGGATGAAGCTTAGGGAGAAGCGCTTAGATTTGAGGGAGGAGAGGATCAAAGTTTTTATTCATGTCTATATGCCTCAGAAGCCATTCACAGGGTATCACCATCCATCGTGCCCTTATAATTATATAAGGTAAATTATAGTCAGATCTGTGTGGTCTTGAAAGCCTTGTAAAAGAATTTGAAATCTTTCCATGTTGTACTGAAGGGATGGGAGAGTAAGATAATCCCCACTGCGTGACAGGATCTTTGACAAAAACCAAAAGAAACAGAAAGGAAGAGATGGATGTGAGAGAGAAGACTTGGTAGAATTTATAGGACTTTGGAAAGACTAGATGTGGAGGTGAGTGCTGGGAATACTTTTAAGCACAATGGCTGAAAAGATGGTATTGTCAATAAGGGAAATAAGGTGTGCTGATATAGGAACAGGTTATGAGATCAGTTATATTTTCAACAGAATGAAATTGAGAAATTGTCATGAACACAGGAAATAAGGAGAGAAAGCCCTTAAGGGAGGCTGGGACTGCTAATATATACTTGAGAGTCCTTGGCATATGGGCCTGGGGTCCTTGGCATGTATGCAGTGGTTAAAATGAAGGGAGTAAACAGGGTCGTCAAAGGATAGGAGGCAGAAAGAAGTATAAAAAGGACCCCAAGGATGTACTTGAGTAAATGCCTGCACTGGGTGGGGTAGGGGCCATAGAAAAGAAATAAGGGAGAACTGAAGCTGTAGTGTAGCAACATCAAGAGGAAAGGTAATTTCAAGTTGGAATTGATCAATGGCATCAATCATATGGAAAGTAGCTGGTCACCTCTAGTGACTCAAAGAGTATGTTTAATCCAGTAGTAGAGATTAAAGTCAGTAAAGGGTTAAGATTAATAAAGTATTGTGTGCATTGAGATTATATGAAGGGAGCTTCCTCTTTATAGCATTAATTCCATCACTCATGAGCTAGAATTTTGCCACGCACTTAAGGGATTGATAGAAAATGGTCCCTTAATTCCAAAGAATTTACTGTCTCAAAGAGAAGAAACACAAATACATCTTTCCTAAATAAAATGTAGTTGACATTATCATAGAGAACTACAAAAGCAGTATAGAAACCTGCTTGAAAGTGCCTAACAGGGGCTTCAGAGACGTGATATGAGCAGGGTCTCCAAGGATGACTTAGGTTTGCCTCTTTTCTGAAAAAGTAAAGAGCATGATGGGTAATGCCACTGGCTAGTAGGAGAAGAGAGAATGAAGGTATAGGAAATGAGGCCAGGAAAAATCTGTGGTAAAGAGTATGGATTGTATCCTGATGGGGAATGGAACCAATAAAAGAATTTGAACTAGAAAGGAGGATAATCAGAAATCACTGCCTAATTTGTTTCAGATGATATCCTCCAAAACCCCTCCCCCTCCTCTCTTTAGGGAATTCCCACAAGCTTTAAGGCAGGACAATGCTGCCTCATTCCTGCCTTTACAACTCTGAGAGTAAAGAGTATGGATTGTATCCTGATGGGGAATGGAACCAATAAAAGAATTTGAACTAGAAAGGAGGATAATCAGAAATCACTGCCTAATTTGTTTCAGATGATATCCTCCAAAACCCCTCCCCCTCCTCTCTTTAGGGAATTCCCACAAGCTTTAAGGCAGGACAATGCTGCCTCATTCCTGCCTTTACAACTCTGAGAGATGTTTTGAAGTTCTTTTTTTTTTTTTTTAATGTATCTATCCATTTTTTATGACTCTTTAGGGAATAATGAAATGGTCTGAGAGTTGTCACCAAGGTATCAAAGAGTACTCTAAAAGCACATACTGCTTATGGGTGGCATTATTTAGTCTAATGTGTAGGTAGCAGCTATATTAAAGCTTTAAATAAATTTGTGAGGCATCCTTGAAGAACTCAAACCACCAAGCTGGCACATATGAGCACCATGATAAGGCTAAGAACCTGCAACCCTTAAAACCTATCTGGAAAACATCAATGTTTAGGAGAGGTTGAGTTTAGCATGGGAAAGGTTAGAAAAAGGGTACGTGTTATTGGCACTAACTTATTTATTCCTTATAAATAGGAATAAGAGTATTCCTATTTAGCTCTTAAGCTCACAAAGCCCCCCAAAAGCCTCACACTGACCGACTTGCCTTCACTAGACTGTAGTTTAGAACCTTTCTTGGGGGGTTTCAATTTACCACTCCATCTTCTCCCAACAGGGCTTTTCTAAGGATCACTTCCAAGCATGCGGTGCCTGAAGAGAATTCTATTAAATCAAGGTCTCCTTATTATTTTATACTTCCAGTGGTGCTTTAGTACCTTGGTGACTCAAATTGTAATGCTTCTGTCCAGCAGATCACACCTTAGTAAGGATTCTGACCACCATTTTAAGTATGCATGCACACGCAAGTACACACACTAAGCAGCTATAAATTTAAAAAATATATATTTTAATGCCTTTGCTTGATTTAGGGCTTCTTATTGAAAGAAAAAATATTAATTTAAACTTCCTTGGATAACTTTTAAAAAGAGACCTGGGTTTTCCAAATCATTCCTCCCAGACTCTTGTAAATTCTAAATGAATGAGAGGAGAATGGAGCTGTATTTTTTAATGTGCTAAAAGTACACAAAATCAAACACTGGACTCACATGTGTATAACCCTGTTATAGGGCTTGGAACATAATTTCACAATTACCCTTACTTTCATGACATTGGTGGTCATGATGATGACTTGACGCCTAGTCCTTATAAATGCAGGCAATTCCTCCCTCCTCATATTGTTGCTATGGAAAAAATGAGAACTTTCAACAGCCTACAGAATAATACACTTTGCAACATTAGAGCATGAGGAAGTTCTGTGTTTATTATGTGTCAAGACTGTCAAGCAATCACTAATCAGAGATATGTGCCAACAATAGTCATTAATTAGAGTTAAGCAGTATTCCAAGCAGAATGGCTGCCTTTATAGTAGATAGGTTATACAAAGAGCTCTATTAACCTAGTTGGATGATCAAAACAAATACTTTGCCTTATTCAGGGGGCAGTTTTCTGGAAAAAGGGGCAGAATGTGTGAGTGATGTAATTTTATCTCTTAGGAAACTGATCTCTTAGTTCCAAGGACAGTCCCGAAATTGCTTGACTCAAAGGGTAATTCCCTAGTCTGTTCCCACCAAGGTAACGTACATGAGATAAAGTGATTGGCAAAGAGGAAAATGTTCAGGTTTAGGAAGTTAGAGTTCAAAGTCATATGGATTCTAATCCCATCTCAGCTGATACTTAAGATATGGGACTTGACTTATCTGAGTCTCAGTTTCCTCAACTCTAAATGAGACTGACTAATAATATAATCTTCCTCCTAGGCATATTCCCAATAATATATGTAAAGTGCTCAATGCCTGGGCAGATCATGAGGACTCAAAAGTGGTCATCAGCTACTGATAGCAGAGTTATCTATAAAAAAGTGGAACCAGGGATTGTGATACTGGCTGTTATCTCTGCACATTATGATATTTTTCCAATAACTACATGACTGACTTCTTACTTTTTTCAAGTCTTTGCTCAAATATTACCTTCTCAAAGAGGCCTACACTAACCATTCATTCATTCTATTTAACAGGACAACCTATAGCATTTCTCTCAGCATTTCATGGTCACCTAATATAATCTATAATTTTCTTTTATTATTATTATTATTATTTATTATTATATTGTTATTATTATTATTATCTGTTTTCTCTTTAGAATATAAGCTCCTCAAGGGCAGGAGTTTTATTTTTTCAGTACCTAGTGGATTCCTGAAAGGTGTTGAACAAAGGAGAGAAGACTGTTGCTTAGATTTGTTTTGCATTTGAATGTTGGGTGGGTCGAAGAGGAGTAAAGGTTCTTCACATCACTCACTTATCAGGTTAGAGTCAAAGCAAGACTGAGAGCACTGCTAAGTGGGTGCCCAGAACCAACTGAAGGCATTTAACTGCCTGTACCACAGGCGCACTGGGCAGTGTGAGTGACAGAAAACTTTTCTGAGATAAGCTTAAGTATTTACAACATGCTCCCTCTCCTAGAATTCTTCACACATTATGCTCATCAAGCTGCACAAGGCAAAGAGGTTTAAGCTTTCCATGAAAACAGTAGGAAACTCTTACTAAATCAACATCGCCAGCAGTGTGATGATGATCAAGTTTATAATGTTTAATAGAAATCTGCTTTTTGAAATTTGTGAACAGTTTACACATCCACTAACTATTCATGCTTTGTTCAAGCAGATGTGTCAACATCTCACCAAAGTATCAATCAAATAACAATGACTGGAATTTTAATCAACTACAACAGTTCTCAAATAGAAAGGAGAGGCTTCCATCGCAAAAAAATAAAAGTTGCTACAAAGTTGATGATGCCTTTTAATCCTGACTGCTAAATCTTTAGCACCTACCCTACCCTGTTGCAATTAAAAATACATTCATAAGAGCAAGGACTATGCAAATATCTTGTTCTTTATGCAGTGCCTAGCACCTAATAGGCACACAATAAATATGTATTGAATGAACGATGAACTTAGTTAATTCCATGCATATTTCAAAGACCCTTCTAAACTCAACTGACACAGTTCAAGGACTAGAGATTAAAGACAAAAATTTTGTTCAACAGGATGATGAGAGCTGGCAGCAGGAAATATGGAAAAAGATCTGAGAGGTTTTGTTTTTTTCAAGCCTGACAGGAGATGAGGGCCAACTGTGCAATTCATTTGCTAAATAAGCTAATGCCATCTGAGCCCAAATTAACAATTAACAGAAGCAATGTGTCCAGAGGATAAGAAATAATGGTCCCCTTACATTTTTAACTGGTCAAACCACGCCTGGAAGAGAGTTGTCCAGGTCTGGGTACACATTTTTAGAAAACTTCTAATGATGGATAGTCCAGGAACTAAGTCTCAGAAGTAAAAGTGGAAAGACCTGGATGGCATGAGAACATGCATAAGACAGCCAATTAGAGCAAGAAAGACAAGTGGAACAGCACTGGCCTACCACCCCCCTCCAAACCCATCACCTTGGCTGACAGCCAGGTCACCCCCTGACATACAAGAGGGTCCCTCCAACCTCAGCAGCTCTACCAAGCTGACCATTACAGATATGTGAGCAATAAACATCTGTTTTACACCCCTGAGGTTTTGTGATGGTTTGTTATGTAGCTTAATTGCAACAATAGAAAACTAATACAAAGCAAAATAGTGGAAGGTCTATCATATATAAGAGGGTGCAAAATAATCTATTTCCTTCAAAAATGAGAATGGAAGAGTTGATTTAAATCCTTGGTGGCTCTCAAGAAGAAAACTGGCTCTTGGAAAATTGGAGCCTTATAAGGATTAGAGCCATTCATCAAATGAATAGGTTTTATTGAATTTAAGCTTAGAAAGTGGCAAAGCCAACCAGTCTATCGCGGTTTTACCAGGCCCAGGGTGCTGGGTCCAGCCTGCCCTGGCTTAACATCAGAGAGCTTGAAAACTCACGTCAGGGACTTTTTCTTATCTGTTCTGTTTTTTCGTGTTTACACATTCAGATAATAGAACAAGATCTAGCACATATTAGGCATTCAATACATATTTGCTAAACCAAAAATGACTAGAAGAGAGAAGGGCTTCAGTCCTTGAACCCAAGAATTGTTTACAAACAGATTCTTTTGATTTAGTAAGATATTACAGTTTAATCTAGTTCCTGTCTTATTTGTCCTAGATTCCAAATAATGCTATCTAAATTAGAAAAACTTTACCTTATACTCAAATTGCAAGAGATGCCAGGTTTCACCCCTAACATCCTCAGTGCAGCTCTAATTACTTCTGTTCTTTATTCTTCACTCTGCTGTTTAAAAATCTATTTCCTGATTACAGGAAGGTGAGACCTAAAATTTGATGTAGAATCTAATTGGTTAATTATTATTGTATGTCTGACATGTTTTAAAAATTGGTTCATGACGACATAAATGATGAGCCACATGGATGGAGGCTGCTGCCCCTGAGAGAGGACAGTTCTTCTTTTTACAGACTCTCCACGTAGCTCATGAACACAGAGAAGTACTCTCTCCACTCTAACAGGAGTCGGCAACTTTGTCTTACAGGCACCTATTTTAGGCTTTGTGAGCCATATGTAGCCATAGATATTACATTAATAAATAAGCATGGCTGTACTGCAATATAACTTTATTTATAGACATTGAAATTAGAATTTCACTTAATTTCATGTGTTATGAAATATTACTTTTAATTTTTTCAACCATTTAAAGATGGAAAAACCATTCTTAGCTTGCAGGCCATGGAAAAAAAAAAGCAATGGATTGGTTTTGGCCTACAGGATTGTTGACTTCCTGCTCTATATGAATGAGAACTTTAATTTCATTGCGTATTTGTATCCTTCTACTTCCCAATGCTAGCAAAACAGACTGTCCCAGAAGGTTCTCAGCAGTGACTATTGTGATTTGATAAGAGCAACTTTTAATCTCATGGTACAGCTGCAAAAAGAAAAGCAAATCTTATGAGAATTACTTTGTCCCAAGCAATTCCTTTAGGAAATTTCAAGGATGGAGCACTGTTTTGCATGGTCTCTAAAAACCTTGGCAATGTAAGGTAAAATTGTTATAAATATTCATGATTATTGTAGTTCAGCTGAACTCATGAACTCTGTAGACAGTGCTATAAGGATGAAAGAAATATATTTTCCTCAATGGGCCATCTGTATGCCTCTTCTAAATATACAAGTGACCTGACAATGACTTTAGAATTTTACCTCTCATCTTCCTATCATGGAGGTAGAATGATAGAAATACTCTCTGAGTTTTTGGAATCAAAGAGTTAATCTCCTATAAGACTAATAAAAGGAATTTCTTTTAAATGTAAATGTTAAAAAAAGTCTTGCTCCTCAAAATAAATTAATATAACTGTGTCCCATGGAAGCAAAAATCTTTATAATTAATCACATTTTCCTTCTTGCTATGGCTACAAGGAAATGCAGAGTCAAGCTTGTGTTCCAATTATAAAAATTAAGATATTTATCCTTTGGTTATATTGAAAGTTTTTATGGTCAAAACTTTTATCCCCATCCCCTACTACCAATTATATGTTTATTTTTCCTCAGGAACAGAATAAACCATGTTAACAATTAATAAACATTCATATTCAGACAGGCCAAATGAAACGTTTCTTTCAAATATCCTCTTTTTCAAGAATGTCTTCCTCTTCCCCACATGTTTCTGTTCTTCATCTGGCTATTAGTTTTTTTTTGTTTGTTGTTGCCATGGCACTTAATATTTATACAAACAATAAAAAGCACAGTAACAATTCCTGCCCACTTCCTGTCAACTCGTAGTTAGAATTTCAGGCTGAGTGATATGTGATCGATTCCAACTTGATGCACCCAGAGATGGTAAGATGAAATGGCCTTACACTGTTTACTCGAGATCATTTAGAATGTGAAACATTCACTCATTTTTTTTTCTTTTTTTTTTTTTACTGCCTAGGAAAGTAAAATGAGATAAGGGTATTGAATTATTTTTCTTTATTAGTTCAGTCAATAGTACATGTCACCTAGTACATGTCAGACATACAATAATAATTAACCAATTAGATTCTACATCAAATTTTAGGTCTCACCTTCCTGTAATCAGGAAATAGATTTTTAAACAGCAGAGTGAAGAATAAAGAACAGAAGTAATTAGAGCTGCACTGAGGATGTTAGGGGTGAAACCTGGCATCTCTTGCAATTTGAGTATAAGGTAAAGTTTTTCTAATTTAGATAGCATTATTTGGATTCTAGGACAAATAAGACAGGAACTAGATTAAACTGTAATATCTTACTAAATCAAAAGAATCTGTTTGTAAATAAATAATGTGTTGATTATAAAGTGATTTGTACCTGACTCTTCAAGTAAATCTGGACTCTATATCAGGGGTCCCCAACCCCTGGGCTGCAGACCAGTACCAGTCCGTGGCCTGTAGGAACAGAGCCACACAGCAGTGAGTAGTGGGTAAGTGAGCAAAGCTTTATCTGTATTTGCAGCCACTCCCCAGGCTTGGCATCACCACTTCAGCTCCACCTCAGATCATCAGGCATTAGATTTTCAGAGGAGCACTGGTCTCTGGTTCCAAAAAGATTGGAGACGGCTGCTCTATATTACATGCTTTTAAAAAATTACATGCTTAAAAGCCTCTAACTTATGTGCTTAAAATTTTTTAAAAAAATATATTCTTCTTTTAAAAATGTACCATAACTTAGCTTTTTATTAAAAACAATGTTATCTGTTAGAGTAGTGAGAAATCTACTCAGGCCATGAAATGTGGTGGTTAAGAGGTAGGCTTGAGTTTGAACCCCGGTTCTCTCACACACTAGCAGAGTTACTTTGGTCAACCATTTAATCTTCCAACGCTTAATTCCTTCATTTATAAAATAAAGGTATTATTATATCCTTTCTACTGCTGTGGGAAGAAAATTAGAAAAAAAATTAAGTGCTAAGGAATGCTGTATAATAAAATGACTAAGGGCAAGGGTATGGCATTAGACTCTTGGATTCAAATTTCAGCTCGATTCTTCACCTTGAGCATGCATATCCTTGTGTCTCAGCTTCCTCATCTATACAAGAAGGATACTAGTTGCATCTACCTTGTTGGGTTACTGCAGGGAGTAAATAAGACATGTAAAGTGCTTAGCAGACAATGAGCACTCAATGTTAACTTATTAGAATAATGGCATATTATAGGTACTAAGTGCTAGTTAATGTTAACAGTATGGGACAAATGGGAAGGGATAGGACCATAAGTCTTCACATGAAGAAAGGCTTTAAGAATCATTCTATCCTATCTTTCATTTGACAGATGGAAAAACAAAGGACGAAAGCAACAGTAAATGTCCTGTCCGAGGTCCCTCAGCTCTGGGGGCAGAGCCTAGACTGCAACTTTGTTATTTGAAGATCTAGTCCATTCCTCTTAGCCAGAAACCACACTGCATACTGAGTCTCCCTGCCTCAGGATGATGAGATCGTAACGGAAACCAGTTTTTCATGTCAGTTCTCCAAAGGGAAAAAACTGGTTGAGAATTAGGTGGTAGAACAAAGTGAGAGCAGTCACTGGCAAAGAGACAAGATTGAATACTCTTCCTCAATATAGGGTATATCTGGAAGGTATCAGGATTTACTTTTTGGTGAAACCAGCCAACAAGAGTTTATAGATTAAAAAGTATAACCATGAGAAATAAAAATGGCTTTGGGGAATTATATACGGGTCAGTTATACTTCTGGATAAAGCCATTTGATGGAATCATTAATCATATAAATAAAACGTCTTGATTTTTTAAATAAGAGAAAATTTACTAAGAGACTAAAGAGACTAACTTAGTAAGGTCTTTGGTGGTAGAAGGCAAAGAAGTTCTTTTGGATGTGTTCTCATTAACATGTATTTTCAAAATTGAGTTGAGTGATGGGGTGATCATTGCTATAAATACTTTAAAGGAAGAGACTATTCAGGACATTTAGCTCAACACTGTGATGTCACAATGAGAAACAGAAACAGAAAGAGCAAGTGGCCTGCTCGATGTGACTTGATTAGTTTATTGCCTCATCGATAGGTTTATGACTTAAAGTTTAAGCCTTAAAAAGTAGGGATAAATAGGAGAAATATTAATGAATTGACATCATTGTAGAAATTTCCACTACCATCTGCTGAAAGCTTAGAAGATGCCAGACAACACACCAAGTTGATCCATATATCTGTATTTCTCACAAATCAATGAGTTAGGTACTGTTTTTATGCTGTTATACAAATGAAGAAATAGAGGTTTCAGAAAGAATGTGAGTGAATTATAATTTACATCAGCACCATTACCATTGCTATCTTTTTTGAGCATGTACCATGCACCAGATATCTGTACTATTTGCTTTATCTGCATTAGCTCATCTAATCCTTATAACAGTTGTATGAGGTATTACAGTCAACTCTCATTTTACAGATAAGAAAGCTAAAGCATAAAATTAAATAACAGGCCAAAGGTCATCTAGCTGGTAAGTGGCTAAGCCAGGAGATGAACCTGGGCCTCTGTGGTTAACAACTTTTATGCCTTGACAAAAATATATCACCAAATGTCTGCTTGGATATCTACTGACGCAGTCTGGGAAATCCCAGTGCATGAATAAATAGGGAAGCCAAGCAGGAATAATTTCTTATTTTTTATAAAGCATTCAGTTTATTGTTAGTACTTCAGGTGGGAAAATTTTGCCAACCTCACGGTTGGGCCATCAAAGCTATGGCCAAAAAACTTAAAATGCCAAATAAGTATGAAGTGAAATGGATATTCTTAACCAAATGCTTTATTTTGCCTTCCAACTAAAGTACATGAGCTGTTTACTTAACTTTTTCAAGTCAAACCTGTGACTTTTTTAGTGAATATTTTTTAGTTAAAAATTGAGTTTTTTATTTAAAAATATGTAACAGACATTGCAAGAAGTAAAGAAGAAATAAAGTCATATATTAACATTACTAACAATAACCCTGGGCTTTTAAAACATACTTTTCTGTGTGAATCTGTGAAAAGGCCACAGGCTGATTCAGGAGGAAGTCTCCTCGTGAGAGTCCCAGCTAACTGGTTTAAGTGTGGAGGTGGGCCTTTTATAGAACTTGGAAATGTCACCTTAATGAATATTTTTTGATCAACTGTAAGAGACCATCACTCATCTAATAAAACACAGTACACTCCAATACCCTACAACTCAAGTTGCAACAGTTTCCTTTCAGGAATATATATGAGTAAAGGAGCCCTTGAATTAGCCTGGGGAGGGGAAGTCAAAGCCATCAGTCAAGGTCAACGTTAAGTTTAGAGCCACATGACATAGTAGCTGCCTCAATCACTCTTGTATGATTTTCTTAGCAAAGCTCTTTTTTTCCATT
>NW_006442508.1:1718270-1724240 GCF_000325575.1 Pteropus alecto | reverse complement strand
TATCTCACGTATGGTTGAAATCATATTTTTCTCAACTTTTTCCGTCGACTTATTTCGCTTAGCATAATTTCAAGATCCATCCATATTGTTGCAAATAGCAGTATTTCATCTTTTCTTGTGGCTGAGTAATTTTGTATTGTGTGTGTGTGTGTGTGTGTGTGTGTGTGTGTGTGTGTGTGATCCAGAACTCAAAGAACCTTGATGCTTTTTATCAATTCCACTAAACGTCAAAGGCAGGAAATAAAAATATTTTTCTCATCCGACTCAAATACAATACCCCTTTGTGAAGTAGCTAAGAAGCTAGAAATAGCAAGTCTGGGAAAAATTCCAGGTGAGAGATATGCATCAAAATATTTCATTTTGCTAAAAATATCTCTAAGTTGGTTCTAACATTCCAACTCACATCACACTGCAATTCAGGATGATGAAGAAAATCTGTTTCACCTTATATTGGCAATAACTCTGAAATTACACGAAGGGGTAAAGTAACCTGTCCTAAGACACCGAAGTCCCCATAGGCATTTTCCCACTCAGAGCAGTTGCCTTCAGGATGCAAACAAGAAAAACAGAAGAGGGAAAAGAGACCAATTCAAATTATTGCATAGTTGTTACCTGGCAACTGGCATTTAGACTCAAGAGGTAACTTAGGCAAACTGAGTTGTCCCACAAGGCTAAACCCATGATTGTGAAGCTTGCATAGTCCTAATCACCTGCCCCCGCACAGATAAATGAGGTTCCCTAGGAAGCATAATCATCCTAATGGCAATAGGGTTAATCTAGTGTCCAAAGATGAACTTAGTGGCAATAGAAGATGTGTGTAGTCCAGGATAGGCTCCAGTGTCTCAGGCCCACGGCAGTGGAGACACTTGAGAAAAGATAAAAAGAAAGGCTCAGCCTTGGGAAAGAGAGAGAACACAATGGAGTAACTAGATAATGAATCAGCACCCAGTGGCTCCTGGGCTCCTCTCGCCTCTGTGGGCTTCTCCCAGTCCCCAATTGCTCCCCCCCAACAAGAGCAGAAAACAGATGACAGCTAAGTGTTCTTCAACTCCTGCCAAGAAAAACTGTGCAAGGTTAAGACCACAAAAGGTTTCAAATATCTTGCTACTGAGGTTCTTTTTCATACATTTCAGTATACACACACACAGAGAAGAAAATTCACTTTTAGTCAAAGAGTTCAAGAATGTTGACAGTCTTTCAAGGAGTCAGTATGTTCTTAAAGTCTTTCAACAGTTCTATTTGTTCTCAAAAGGGTCACAGATTTATTTAATAGCAGTTTATCTTTCAGCTGGCCCATTACAAGCCAAAGCATAACACAGAAAGCATCCAGCATAATCATAGGTTTGAGCTAAGGAGGCTGCAGGGGCAGGGGTGGGGACTCAAAAGTACAAGACCAAGAGTTCACTGTGTTATTTGCTGCAGAAAAGTGTGTCCATAGGTGAAAAGGCTGAATTTCAAATAAAAATGTAGACGTAAACATCTATAAAGAGAATATTTCCATAGAAGTCTTGTGGATGTGTACCCTAAATCTATCACCCATGGGAAAAAAAAAACACAACTAGGATCTGTGAAACAGGGAGTGGGAGGTGAGAGAGCATTTGCTTAAGACACAGTAACATCTTTCTGCCAAGTGATAAAAACCTACCACAAAAATCACAAAATAAATACATATCACATGTTCCCTATAAACATATGACACAGAAACACCTTTGTTTTTTAATCAGAAATCTAAGATGTCAGGATCCCAAAGTGGAGTACCGCTCTAGGGCTCAGAGGCCTGCCGGGGAACCGAGGTAGAAAAACTAGGTTGGTGACAATGTTCCTTCATATACCATCCAGTTAATCGTACTCAAACACAAACAGAATGACCACAAAGACACATTTCAGTCTACTGGATAGTAGGCTAGTCTTGATGTCTATACTCAAAGAACGCTTCAATTTGAAACAGAATGAACCAAATGCTGAATTTTCATATGTATTAAACCTAGCCTGTTGTCTTGCTTGAGTAAATTTCATAAAAAATTCAACTTTCTTGAATACAAGTTCTTTAGGGACAAAAAATTGTGTATGCAGTGACTCAGAGATGTCCCTAATACCACACTCAAACTTATTTAGTATATTTTATGTTTCTATATTTAAATCTACATAGGTTAACATATTTCTATTAAAATATATAAAAATATATAATATGTATATTAATGGGAAAAACTCAATACCTTTAACTAAGTTAGATAACCTGCTCCTTGAAGGACACCAGTTTCCTTAGCAAAAATTTTCCTTATTGTGGAAGGAAGTGCTAGATCTAGAATTAACTCCACATCTCTTAGGCATAGTTCCATGTGTTACTTTCTCCCTCACAAGTCACAGATTTCTCCTTCGCAAATCACAAATTTTTTCTTTCATCGAACCAACATATTATTTATTGAAAAACATGTTGATAGTACCAAAGATAGACCAGTTAATTATTTCTTGAAAGTCAATGATCCCTTAACCATTATATTTGGTAGTAAGTTTTGCTAGCATCAAAAAGCGTTAATTCAAAAAGCATTTTTTTAAAAAGATTAATTCTTTAGCAATAATGTGAGAAATATTTTATAATATTTTAGTCCTAATTTTCAATATATTGGACTTAGTTCATATAAGCACACTGTAGTAAGTTTTCTCTCTTACCGTTAATACCTGCACTAATGTAAGACTGTCCTCTGACCTAAGAAATACCTGGAATAGGTTTGCTCGCAGTATAATAGAATGCAAGCTACTGTGATGGGATGGATTTCTACATACAACTGAAATATCCTTGTAGTGATCAATATGCAACACAAATACTTGTTTTACAGAAATAGAAGAGAGAAACAGCGAAAATAGGCCAACTTCATACATACATACATCCAAGAATTTCCTAAGCTTGTCCATAGTACTAAAAGCAAAATGTAGCAGCAGCGGCCTAGATAAAATCAATAAATTGGGAACTTCTAAGGCTGGCTATTCTGGGAGTGAAAAATTGAAACAGAAGTTGAAATGAGAGTCTATCAAAAAAGACTCCAGCAGATTCTAGGCCAGGATGACAATCCCAGGATGTGTAGTAAGAGGAGAGGAAATACTATGCAGTCAGAAGTCCACTTAGGTACACAGCAGCCAAGCAGACACCAGCAGACACAGAACAAGTCCCAGTCACTGCTCATACCACAATATGGCTGAGGTCAGGTTTTCAGATGTCAGTCCCGGGGTCAGCTCTAGGACAGGCAAGGAAATTTCAATGATTTTTCAAATTGTATCCTTTATGGTATTTGCTGGGACCCAGCCAACAACAGCCAGGGGGCTATTTACCAAAGTCATTCTCCGGCACCACCCACAGAAACACTTAGGGAAATCACTGCCAAAGCTTACATGGGAATCAAACAGAAGGAACTGAATGCAGCCGTGTAAAACACGACCCAGTCATTTTGTAAGCTCCATTTCCTCACAGATGGCTGCTATGGAAGAAATGACTGCTTACAGAAAACAGAGTTCCCAGGAATTAATCCAACCACTGGGATGAAAGTAGAATGAAAAATTATTATTTCATTCCATAATTCACACTGGTAACTTACAGGGTCTGGGCTAGAAGACATCTAAGGATAAAACTGCAACTCAAAATCAGAGCTGGCAAAGGTGACTGAATTGTGTAAATGGCAGGTACAGATCACTGATGAAGTTCTTCAAAATCAAAAAAAGATTTACCAAATTGAAATATCAGAATGTTCTACAGACTAGCCAAACCAGAATGCAGATCAGTAGCTCACACACGTCCTTGTATTTCTAAGAGATGTAGAGCTCTGGGCTCTGAAAAGGACCAAACAGAAGCCCACCTACCACGGCAGCCCCAGGACCTGAAAAGGAAGGAGAACCTCGAAGAAATCCAGTCTTCTTCAGTCTACCTTCTCAAAGTTGGGCTTGGGGACTCTTAGGGTCTAATGGTTCTTACATCATGTGATAACAACTGCTTTGGTTCTCTCATTCTTTTACTATTTACCTGTGCTCCTTTATGTTTCAGAGGTTGATTATACACCTTCTTGCTTTGGATTTCCCTCCAGTTTCATGGGTCAATCCAATGCCCATGTCTACATATCATTCACTGCCTTTATATTGTTGTAGAGTTGGGCTTTGCACACCGCTCCACAGCACACACAATTTTGAATGTCACTCCACAACACACACAACTCTGTCCTTACTCCATCACCTCTCATTCACTGCTAGGAGCTGAGCTGCGTTTGAAAAGCATCATCCTTTTAGGTCTATTCAACATACCATTTTAATAGAGAAAAAAGAACATAGCAGCTGTGTTCATTGAGCCAGTGAATTCGTAGTGTCAAACAGAGTCTAGACTGTCACATTCATTAAGACTATGACTATGACTGTTGGTTTAAACACTAAATACTAAATGTTTAGTTTAGTACCTGTCACAGCGTAGGACTATTTGTTGAGAGATTAGAAGTAATCTTCCTCTCCCATGAATTCCACTTTATTCTTTTATTCTCAAATTATTCTCTCTATTGAACAAAGGAAGGTTTATAAATCACTGGAACTATGGTTTAAGGGAATCTTTGAACCTGAAAGACAGGGTCAAAATCTCAAAAGTTCTTAAATTCATCCCAATAACCAATCCTCCTCCTCCTCCTCCTCCTGCCTTCCCTCCTCTTCATATGTTGAACCACATTACAGGAAAAATTCTAGGCTCTTTACTTATATTAAATAATTTACTCTTCATGAAAACCATATAACGTAGTTACTATATTATTCTCATTTTACAGATGAGGAAATAGAGGCTTCACATGATTGAGTAACTTTCCAAAGAGCACAAAGCTAAGAAGCTGCAAATCCAGGATTTGAATTAAGGCTGTCTGACTCCACAATGTCAGCTCCTGACCACAACTCCCGAAGGGATAGCTGCTAAGACTAACTGGGGGCTATGAGGAATGGTATCTTGGCCAAGAAGATAATAAAATACTGAGTGCCTAGTACATACCAGATGCTAAAAATACCCCGAACAGCCATGAACACTGTTCCTATATAGTTAACATTCTTCATGCTTGCCTAGGTGCCATTTGCCCTATCTCCCAAACAGTAAGCATGCTGAATCTGTTAGACAAGGAAATTCAGTAAAAATGGGTTTCCTTCCTTATCTTTACCTTTTAACTTCCTTGCAGAAAACAATCACCACTCCTCTCAGCATTACATAAGACTCTAGCAAGAACCAGTGGGAATATATAGCAGCCTGAAAAGGCATAGATAGAGACCTGAATGGAAATATGGAAATGGAAAAAATGGTGTCTGAAAGTCTCTCGATGCTCTATTATTAGACTGAGGAGGTTCACTGGCAAATTTTCCATGCTCTCCTCAACAGTCAAAAAGGTAAGCCCCTTCTTCCCACCTTTGTAAAGGTTTCCTAGGACAGAAAAGTTGTAGTCATCCAGTCAACCTGTATACACCTTACACAAAAGTCAGGAGAACAGAGTGGCACATACCCCCAGGCAGAATTCCTAAATAAAAGGCAGGCAGCTGATGGGTACAGTCTCTGTCTGATTTGACCTTCACTTTGCACAGTACCCATCCATGGAGTGCAGAACAATCCCCTTCTCCAGGGCTGCTGAATCAGCTAATCTGGGAACAACCCAAAGGGAAGTTTCAGACTCCTGAGACATTTGGTTTATTCAGCACCCTGAAGGAAACAGCAGTCATTCAGCGAGGGAATAAAAATGAGGAGCTGGCTCAATAAAGGTGATAAAAATAGATTTTCCAACTCTACGGAGATGAATCATTTTGCCATGGGGATTCGCTAGCCTCTGTTTCAGTTTGGTTTTCAAGCCAGCCTCATAAATTTGACTAAGGAAAATTTCTCTCCCTTGTATAACCAGTGCCATGAAGCCTTTAGACTTCAGATAGGTCTAACAGGAGTTTGTTAGAGGATTGCCCAGAAATAACCTCCATTCT
>NW_006442508.1:1710987-1718252 GCF_000325575.1 Pteropus alecto | reverse complement strand
AATTAACTATTGACTCTGAAAGACAAAGTTAAATGGGCTACACTGGGAGATGAAGCCCATGAACCCAGACTCGCTGCCTCCTTGTTCCCTCCCTAATTTTACCCTCAATTCTTTACCTCCTCATTTTAAGAAATGGAGATTTTTAAGAAAGCAAAGTAGGCAGTGGGAACAAAAGCAGATGTGAGGCTGGCTCAGGTGAAACAGTACCTCAGATGCATGCACTCACATTTCCCCCATGGCATCCTATACTGTTGAAATAATTCACAAAATTCTTGAAAATCCTCTTCTGACTAAACAAATGTGTCTATATATCTTCCATGACACACCTCCCCTCCAAAAAACAATGTTTTCCTTAGAGAATAAAAAAAAGCTCAATTAAAAGCAACAGATGGTAGAAATATCAGGGGACAGGTGAACCCCATAGGAAAGTGTTTTTGAGATTCTTTTAACCATACTGTAAAAAGTAACTTTTTTCTAAACCAAGTGTTTAAACCATACTGTAAAAAGTAACTTTTTTCTAAACCAAGTGTTAAATCTAAATAGCTTCCTTCCTTCCTTCATGGATACCTATAAGCAATTATTTTTTTCATAATAAATTTTACTTACGCCCACATGTCCTCATATTCTGCATTAAACTCCAGCATCCCACACTGACAGATGGGTGGGGCACCTCTCCTTGTGTGCTCCAACAGGCAGCCCCAACATAGCAGCTAGAACATTCCCTTACATTCCCTTCCCTAAAACAGTTCTCAGCACAGCAAATTCTGCTCTGGCCATGAGCAGGCTGCTGTAGCCTGAAATGCTGATGCAGTGAAAGGAAACTAACTGGGAGAAAGTGTGATTGCCACACCTACTGGGGAGGGAGGCGGAGACTTCTGTCCCTCTGAGAAAGGGGAACAGAATCCCCAAGAGAGAGAGATGCTGAAATACAATTCTACAGGAGAGCTTTGTGACAACTACTGTTGCATAGTAGGCACTCAATACTATCGATAAATCTGGATCTGGAATAGGTACCCAGTAGGACCTGAGGGATAAGAGTTCAAGTCCAACTGTGAGAAAAGTCGCTGCATGGCCCCAGGCAAGTTGCTACCTTCTAAGTCTGTTTCCTCAGTTGTAAAATAATGATGTTTCAAAAATAAATTTCTAAATAGCTTCTAGTTCTGAAATTCTAAAGCCATCATAATAATCATGAACATAATAAATAATAAGCACAGCCACAATTGGTTGAAAACATACTATATACCAGCCACCATATTAGTTAGACATTTTACATATATCATCTCATTTAATTCACAATACTGAGATGAGATTTATCTACCCCATTTTATAGATGAGGAAACTGGCGAACTCACTCTATGAATCCTTATAAAAATAAAGAATCATCATATCCATTCAGTGTTTTGAATTTAAGTGGAGGCATTTAATCTTTGTGCCTGAAATTTAGATGACACCTGAGAATGGAATTTCTGCACTGTTGGGTGATTAATGTGTTTAGAATCCTTTGCTGGTATGATTCTGAGGTACTAGTATTTATGATTATGACTGTTCATGCTACTGCAAAACCCATTTCCCACCTGTTGGTTTTTATTAAACCTCCCTAAAGGACATGAAATATTTCTTTGTGCAGATTCTAAAAACGGGGATCCTGAAATATGTGAGCAGAAACCTCGAGTGTGGATTTACTGTTTGGAATTTCCAAATGCTATAAAACAGTGTTTACAACCAATTCATCATTTATAAAAGTTTATTAGATTGTTATGCCAACTGATTCACTAGTATCTTGCCATTTATTGATACCAATACATCAATTGGTAGGCTGACATTTAATTTTTATTAATAACTTGTTTCTTTGCCTATTTTATAATTTCCTTACATTATGCTCTATTTTATCTTTATATAGTCAATCATTCTATTTTTAAGTTCATTTTTATTTCAGAATAGCTTTTATATTTACAGAAAATTGCAAAGATAGTACAGGGAGTTCCTGTATTTTTCATTACTATGGTACATTTATCACAACTAATGAACAAATATTGGTATACTACTATTAACTAAACCCTATGTTTTATTTAGATTTCCTTAGTTTTTCCCTAATGCACATTTTCTGTTCTAAGAACCCACCAAACTTTCTTTGTTTCTCAGACTTTCCTTGTTTTTGATGACATTGATAGCTTTGAGGAGTACTGGTCAGGTATTTTGTACCTCAATTTGGGTTTATCTGTTTTTATTTTTTCTTCCTCATGGTTAGAGTAGCACTATGGGTTTTTGAGAGGAAAACCACCAAGGTAAAGTACTGTTTTCATAAGATCATATCATTTACCCTTTGTTTTTTTAAATAGAGAAAATAATTAAGCCAAATCAAAACTTAAAATGAATAAAGTTAAATTTTATAAAAGATAAATTAAATACCAAACCATTTATTCAGAAATACAGTATTTTGTATTGTGGAGAGAATGACAGAGAAGGAAACTAATTTTTGCACCCGCTGAGATAAGGGGAGACCTAAGATTCTAGCAGGAAGCCAGCTAATTACAAGAGAGGTGTTTAGCAAGCGCTTTTGAAATGCTTGCCAAGACAAATGTTCTACAAAAACAATCTCAGATTATGATATATTTTAAGAGAAATACTAGCTCAGCCTTGCATGGTCTCACTCTTTCGTATGATGCTTTCAGATATTTGGTGAAATTTTTTCCTGTTGTCAAACAACAGAATCCCCACAACGCTGGGTTTGGAGTACATGCTAAAAATTAGTTCCACAGAATTTCTTCTTTAGGTAAGCTATGACTATGAAAAAAAGAAAAAAACCGTAAGACTTAGACTGAAATATGTATTTCCTGCTATTATATATTTTTCCTCAGTTCTTAATTGAAAGTCTGTTCCTAAGGGAAAAAAAGCAAGGAACTGATGTAATGTCACAAACTCTGCTAAATGATGTTCAATGAAAGATAAAGAGAGAACAAGTGATTTTCTTTCTTCGAAGAATGCTTTTTTTTTTTTTTCCTGGGCCAGGAAAGAAAAAAGCTAGAAAAATTTTTTTTTACAGCATTGCTATATATAACCTTCCACCTCTGCAGAGATGCAAAATAATTATGGAAACAAGCTTGGAAAAATAATTTGTGGTACATGAAGAGGATATTGGACCTTAGCTAGCAAGTTTAGGCATTCCTAACACATGTGAATAAGAATTTAAGTGCTTGGCTGGCTTACCCACTGGATTTTATCCACTCCCCAACAACTTATATGTTGAAGTCAGAACCCCCAGTAACTTAGAAATGTGACTATTTAAATATGGGGTCTTTAAAGAGGTAATTATGCTAAATGCGGATATTAGCATGGGCCCTAATCCAATATGACTGATGTCCTTATAAGAAGAGGAGATTAGGACACAGCCATACACACAGAGGGAAAACCATGTGAAAACACAGGGAGAACATGGCCATATACAAGCCATGGACAGGGGTATCGGAAGAAACCACACTTGCCCACACCTTGAACTCAGACTGCTAGCCTTCAGAACTGAAAGAAAATAAATTTCTGTTGCTGAAACCACCCAGTCTGTAATACTTTGTCATGGCAGCCCTAGCAAACTAATACACTTTCTTAGTACTAACAGTGGAGTATCAAGAGGTATGAGAGAGGCTAGAGGGTATGAGATTGGTTGGATATTCTATCTTAATGAACTGTCAATTATGTGAAGATCTTTCTAAGTCATTATATTATCTGTCATAATTTTCATATCTAAGTGCAGTTGCTAATGACTCCTTTTGTGGTCTCAAACTCCTTTCATTTCTCCTCCTTCTTCCTCACCCGTACTCCATCTCTGCCAATGTACATCAAACACACCAAAGATAAGACTATAATTTTTTTTGGCGGAGTGGGGAGGGGGGTAAGTTTCAAAGCTTGTATTTATAAAAAAAAAATAATTTGTCTTCATATATACTTAAACATAAGGATTTAATTCAAAATAATCCGTTCATTAACCTACTCCAATTTATTTTTATAACATTTTCCCTGAGTTCCAAACCAACATTTCCAGTTGTCTGCCAGACATCTGTACATGAATATCTCTTAAATATAGCCAATTCGATGTGTCCAAAAGAGAATTCATCTTTTCTCTGGAATCCACTTTTCCTCCCCTGCTCCCATGATTCCTATTAATGGCATCACTATCCTCCAAGTTGCTAAGTCCAAAATGTAGATGTCATCCTCCTAAAATTATTTATCATATTTAGTCGATTCTACGATGTACATTTTTCTCTCTGAAATAAAAATGCATCTTTCCATTGCTGGTGTCTTCGTGTTGTGTCATAATTTAATTGACAGTTTTTTTCATTAGTTATACTTTAAAAATGGTATCTTATAATTGATGGTATGTTATATTTAGTGAAAAAACATAAATCTTGCCTCATCACCTCCATTCCCACTGCTTCTACCAAGGTTTAGGTGTTTATCATCTCTTATTTGGACCACTTGTCTCCTAATTGACTTTTGCTGGTCTCCTTCCACAATCTGTTTTCCATATGGTGACCAGAGTTATCTGGAACACAAGATTCCTTTGTTTTCAGTGGCTCTTACTGCACAGAAAATGAGTCTAAACACACCCAGATGGCATTTCTGGTCTGGACTTTTGTCTTCGAATTCACTATGTGGCCAAGTCTTTTGGTTTAGGTCATGTAACTATAGTCCTAGTTCCTTAGAGCAGCTGTCCGCAATCTTTGTGGCACCAGGGACCGGTGCTCCCATGAGAATCTAACGCCTGATGATCTGAGGTGGAGCTGAGGCGGTGATGCTAGCGCTGGGAAGTGGCTGCAAATACACATGAAGCTTCACTCACTGGCCTGCAGCTCACCTCCTACTGTGCGGCCTGGTACCTAACAGGCTGGGACTGGTACCAGTCTACGGCCCAGGGGTTGGGTACTTCTGCCTTAGAGTGATATATGCAGTGCAAGATAAACCTAGAATGTTACTTTTAGCTCAAGGAAAGCTTTAAATGCCTTTCTGAAGTGTTCGGATCATTTTCCACATGCACTGGGCAGCCATATAAAGTTAGCTGAGAAGATGAGACATGAGATAATCTGTACTTTTAGAAACTACTCATGGAAACTGTTACAACTGGCAGCACTCAACCACATTAACTTGAGAGGCATCAAATAAACTAAGCACCCCTTAGGTTCATATCCCACCATTCAATTGAACTCAGGATTAAGTGGACCAAAGACCTCCTGTGTTTTGTTGTTGTTTTTCCCTATAGTCTGTGCTTTTATATGTCTCATCCTATTAAAATGCTAACTACCATCACTGCTTTGGCTGGCTTTGGCACCAAAGTTGAGAGTAGCAAAGGAATTGAGTATTCCTTCTATGTGGTATGGAAACACAACCACGTTTCTCTTACTGTGCCAGGGATGAGGATAAAGGAAAGTGTGTCATTAAATTAGATTTTGGCTGAGATTCTTCACAGGGTCTCTTCATTTTCCTCAGTAAAATGTACCTCCTTCACACAGAACATTATACAGCTACAGCTACCAGTTTTTACTTGTCCCCAAAGAAGAGCAAGACCACCTCCAGAGACCCCTGATAGTACCATGCAGCTACCACAAAGAGCAGAGTGCGTCAGGAAAAATACACTGGGGTGGGGGTCCTCCTCCCCTGCCTATGAAGAATAATATACTGTGTCTGCCTCTTCCTGAGTCTTTGTTGTCCAAATCAGAATCACGGTAAAGGCGGGGCTTGAAAGGAGCTAAGTCTAGTTGGATTGATTTGTACCAGAAAAGGCCAAGGAGTAGTAGTGGCAGAGAAAAGGGTTAGAAGCAAGAAAGACGAGAGCTAGGGTAGTGTGAGTCTGGTAGATTTTAGGTAGTTAGAAGTGGGGAGATATCTGAGGCAAACTGGCAAGTGTGAGAATGGTGTGTGTGTGTGTGTGTGTGTGTGTGTGTGTGTGTGAGAGAGAGAGAGAGAGAGCAGAGAGAGAGAGAGGAGTGCCTTGTAGGAAATTTTGTTTATGTTACAAATGGAATCACTCTATAACATTATTGTGAAAGATTTCAGTAAAGGTTTCTAATGTTTTCCTATTACCATCATTGTTGAACTGGTGCACCACTGACTGTGATGCTGAGATGTGGTCGCATAGAGATTAATTTTATAGGGGTGATAGTAGAAATATTACCACTACAGTGCCTTTTAAAATAAGCCACTGTCTCAATCTGATAAAATTAATAGATCTTAATGAGAGGGGTGTGAGGTTGTCTTCTAAAATACATATGAGATCTCCTTAGAAGTTAGTGCCTTCAAATAGATGGTTAGGAGTGTTAAGGTTCAATAACATATAAAGCTTAATGGAGAGAGTGTACATGGTAGAAAAGGCACAGACTTTGGAGCCAGGTAAACTGGAGTTCAAATATGAATTTGGCCTCTTAATTATTGGAAAGCAGGTAGCTTATTTCTTTGTACCTTCACTCCTGAGATATAGTGAAGGCACGGCAATAACTACATTGCAGGGAAATTGTAAACATAAAGAAGGGTTATCCAGCACTGCACTTGATGCACAGTAGGTATTTAATATATGATCATCATCATTTCAATAACTTACACCTCTAGCTTCCTTTTCTGCCTTCTCTGCCTCCCTCCTGGCCAGAAACAATAACTTTAACTAGAAAGGAAACAGAGGCAGAGAAGAGAACTTTGGACCAGCTTTTTTTGAAAGAACCTATAAGATAAACTGTTAAAGGAAAGGTAAATGCTCTAGAAATTTTAACAGAAATTGTAGAATGTAAAGATGAGCTCAGACACATGAGAACTAATCTTCATTTAGGATTTGCATAAAACGAATCCTTGGTAGGTAAACATCCAAAACACCTGGGACTCAAATTTACTGCATTGTCAGCTTCTTAAAATTATGAAGTTTGTGTAAAGGCTTTTCACTCCTGCTACTCAGTTTTCAACAGCTTCATATGTTCATGTTTTATCCAAACAACATTTTTTATCTTCTCATAATGTGGAAATCTCTACTTCCTTTTCATCATTTCTCCCGCTCTGACCTCCCTCAAACAAGGAAACACCAACTGTTCTGGTATCAATTTCATAAAATAAAACAGGTACCTTTTGAAAGCTACCTAAAGTCTGCAGTTTGTAACAACTTACATTTTTATCCATTTTAGAAAGCTCAGCTCTAAACATGTTTGAAAACTTATCTTTTGATTAAAGAAAAATACACCCCTTTTCTTAAACTTGTTAATAGGTTAGAGTAACTAACTGGTAGGATAATTCTA
>NW_006442508.1:1688264-1710955 GCF_000325575.1 Pteropus alecto | reverse complement strand
ACTCAAATTTCTGGTGTTCATCATCCATGAAGGGAGGCCTTTCACAGAGCACAGATATTTGAAGATATTGGGCAAAAGAAAGAAAAAAAGAAATGAACTAAAAAAAGTGATTCTTTGTTTCCCCCTCTTTCTCACAAGAGGTAAAATAATCTGTCATTTACATGTGTTTCACTGTCAACGGGGAACACTTGTGAGTAACACAATCAAGGAGAAAGGTGCCCGGGGCTTTGGATCCATCTCAGCTTTTCAATTTGTGTGATCTTGGGCAAATGATTCCCATTTATGGACCCACATGTCCTCATCTTTAAAATGAATAAATCTAAGATGCCTTTCCAGCTGTAAAATTCTCTTTTTTTCAGGTTGCTTTCATCCTCATGGATTTATATGCAAGATCAAGTAAATATTTCATGACAGCTCTAGAAAGGTTCAGCCCCTGAGGGTAGAATCTCCAAATAGCATCTATTTCCAATTATACTTTACATATGCACTCCTGTACACACACATGCACATGCACACAAACACAATGGCTATGACAATTAAAATCTGGGCAAAAGAAAGCTTAATCCCAAAACTCCTACTGTAAGCAAGGATTTCATACATTTGTGCCTCTTGTACAAAGTCTAATGTTTCTAGGATGAAAAAGAATTTAGAATGATCTCTGGTGACCATTAAATTGAGTTTCAGGACGCGGCTTGATTGTGCAATACTAATGAACTGGCAGACTGAAGGGCAGCATTTTTTTTTTTAATTTTTGGTATACCAAGACTTAAATTTGAGGTCTTTCTCTTTGGCAATAGCTAACAGTATCACTAACACCTAAAAAAGAATGCAAGCATCTGCAGGCAGTCACCACACGGTTTCAAATGTCAGCATTCGTTACAGAAGAAACACAGACCCGGATCCAGGGTCTTTGCCTTCTTGCCAGGAAATGATTTTCAACTACTTTGTTTTAACACCTTCACCCCTGAATTCTTTGTAACCACAGCTCAACTCAGGGGCTAAAATTCACCTACATGTAAAATCTACATGTGTTTGTAATTTGGGATTTCTATGTGAAAACACACTTTTCTATTTATCTTCAAGTCAAGCAGCTGGGCCATCTTAATGGATTCTTCTCAACGCCAGGCCATTAAGGCACACGGGCATGGGTTCCAGGCAGGGAAAACACTCTGGCCATGCTTCTTAGCTCTCCACAGCTCCGGCTACTGAGGACTTCTCGTTCTATTGATGACCGGTGGCCTGTCAACCCCATGACAAAGTAGAAACCTAGAAATCTGTAGATGCTCTTGAGGAACTCTGTCTGTACTTTCCTAACAGTCACAAATATAGGAGGAAGAAAATGTAACGTGAAGAATATACTCACATAAGAGGCTTCATCTCTACTAATCCAAGATGGTCTTGGCTATCATCAAATCTACTGCTTATTTGAGGTCCTTCCTATCCCCTCAAAAATAGGTAAGAGAAATAATGTCTTTTAACCTCAACTTTTTATATTGTAAACTTTTAAAATTTACCCCAAATTTGCAAGATTAGTACATGACAACTGTATACACTTTATCTACTTTATCTAGATCCAACATTTTACCAACTCACTCTCTTCCCCTCCATGTGTATGTGTATATAAAATTATACATTATGTGCACAGACTTCTTTTAGCTGAACAATTTAAAGATTAGTTGGACACATTGTGACACTTCATCTATAGAAACTCTGGTTTATGTACCTCCTAACATCGAGAGTATTCTCCTATATACATCGACTATCTTGACAAGATAGTTACCATATTAAGGAAATTCAACACTGAGAGACTACGATTATCTAATATTCGACCCACACTCAAATTTCCAATATTGTCCCAATAATGTCTATTATAGTTGCTTTTTCAATCAAAGATCACACATGATGTTTGCCTGTCATATCTCATCTCCTTAAGTCACCTTTCATCTGAAACAGTTTTGGGGATAGGGAGGTATCTTTATGACACTGACAGTGTTAAAGAGTGCAAGCCAGAAAACAGGGCAAAATGGCGAAGATGATGGAGGCTTTGTTCATCTCCTCTTGCGACCACGTTAAAGTTGTGATGGAAACATGGAGCAAAGGGCGAGCAGAGTCACCTGGGATCTAGGTGAACAGAAGCCCTACAACTAGGGAGAGAAATAAGTAGTCACCCTGCAATGGTGGGACATAGGAGGGAGAGAAGATGCAAGGCTTCTGGGTCCCCAGCAGCTGAGTGGGACAGAGGCTATGGCAGCCCCAGAAGCCTCTTAAAGGGGCCATGTCTGTGACCTGACATTCACGGTGACAGGCTCGCTTGCTCTGAGCACCAACGCCAGGTCAGCTGCCTAGGAGACTCTAGGGACTTACAGGGGACGCTGAGTTGTTGGAGGGCTGGAGGCGAGGCTTTCTACCTGGCAGAAGTACTGGTGGTATCCTCTGTTCCTCTGTTGAGCCCTCCCCACTCCCAGAGTGTGAACACAGTGCCACCATAGCTGAGATGTCATCAAACTGGATAACAGAGGTCACTCCGCCCAAAGGATTCCTGAAACTCACCTCCCTCAACTCACGGCCCCACCCAAGCCACATCCAGTAGTGTCCTCGGTAAGTCCTATGCCCTTTACTGAGCAGCTCCAAGACACACACTGGTGGCAGCTGGCCTCAGTTTCTGGCATGACCTCTTGAGGAAACTATAAGCATAGCATCTGTAGATAGCTTGCTGAATCTTAACAAGTGGCCCCAGAGGGATGCAGGCTGGGGCTAAAATTGGCCTGCAGCTGAATCCCTCTCAAGACTGTGCCACTGGACACCTACTACAGAAGCTGCACTAATAAGACCTAGAAACTTAGAATCTTTGCTTAGTACATAGAGACAGACACAGAACAGCCAAAATGGAAAGACAAAATGGAAAGAAACCATATGAAAAAAGAACAGAGATCCAAGAATAATGGAGTCAAGTGATCTAACAGATGCAGAGTGGAAAACACTGGTTATAAGGATGCTCAAGAAACTTAGGGGATGTGTAGATGAACTCAGTGAGAACTTTAACAAAGAGATAAAAGAAAAAGTCATTAAAATGGAAATGGAAATTAGAAAAGGGAACCAGTCAAAAATGAAGAACACATTATCTGAGATGAAGAGTATATTAAAGGGAGTTAACAGAGCGGATGAAGAAGAGGATCGAATCACCAGTATAGATGGGGTAGCCAAGGTCACCCAATCAGAACAGCAAGAAAAAAGAAGCCAAGAATATAATAATAATTTAAGAAGTTCAGGACAAAATTAAATGTAAAAATATCCGTGTCATAGGGGTACCTGAAGGAAAACAAGACGTTAAACAGCTATTTGAAGAAACAATGACGGAAAACTTCCCTAACCTGGTAAAGAAAATAGACAATAAAACCCCAGGAAACTCAGAGAACACAAAGAAAGAGGAACCCAAAGATGCCCACACCAAGACACATCATAATTAAAATGCCAAAGGTTAAAGGCAAATAGAGAATCTTAAAAGCAGCAAGAGAAAAGCAGTCAATTATCTGCAAGGGAGCACCCATAAGACTGGCAGCTGATTTCTCAAAAGATACCATGCAGGACAGAAGGGCTTGGCACAAAATATTCAACGTGATGAAAACCCAGGATCTACAACCAAGAATCCTTTATTCAGCAAAGCTATCATTTAAGGTTGAAGGACAGACAAAGAGCTTCCCAGACAAAAATAAGCTAAAGGAATTTATCAAAACCAAGCCAGTATTACAAGAGATGTTGAAGGGACTTCTTTAAGAAGAAAAAACATGCATCAAAAACAGGAATAAAGAATGGTAATAACTATATTCCTATCAACAAGTATCTCAAATAGGAAAGAATTAAGTGCTCCAACCGAAAGATAGAGTAGCTGAATGGATAAGAAAACAGGACCCCAACATATGTTGCCTACGAGAGACTTAGTTCGGATTAAAAGACACACACAGACTGAAAGGAAGAGGATAGAAAAGATATTGCCTTGATGGACCTGGAGGGTATTGCACTGAATGAAGTCAGATAGAGAAAGACAAATATTGCATGATTTCACATACAAGTGGAATCTAAGGAACAAAATAAACAACAACAAAAACAAAAAAAATCTCATAGGTACAGAGAATATTTTGAGAGCTACTAGATGGGAAGGCGGTTGGGAGGGATGGTGAAAAAAGACAAAAGGATTAAGAAATACAAATGGATAGTTACAACATAGACATGGAGATATAAAGTGTAACATAAGGAAAATAGTCAACGATGTAAGGGGGAAAAGGGGTACTAGATTTAGTGGGGTAATCACTTTGTAAGTTATATAGATCTCTAATCACTACGCTGTACAACTGAAACTAATGTATTATTGTATGCTAACTATAATTGAAAAAAATCATTGAATTGTACAATGTAAATATGAGCAACTAATTTTCTATTACATTTCTATAAAGCTGTAAAAAAATTAATAAAACTAGTGTTAAGAAAAAAGTGTGCAGGCCAGCTGTATTATGGTATGTCCCTTAATTTGAACTTGTTCAATTGTTTCCTCAGAATTGGATTTTGGGTAAATATTTTGGCAGACATTCTATCAAGGTGATGATGTGACTTCTTAATGTATCACTAGGATATCTTATATCATCTGTACCTATTAAAGATATTGATAAGTCCGATCATGGCCAATATACTGCTTAAAGCTACAATGTCTTAACATGAATACCAAACCATTTACACACCTTTATTTCAAACTGTTAACAACAGTTATTCAAAATTTGACTCTCTGAAGCATATTTCAACACAGCTATCTTTTATCTCTCTAATATATTCACTCATTTTCTCCTAGGCCCAGAAATGCTAACTCTTCTATAATAAAAGATCATATGGACCTCAAACTCTAAAAGCTCCACAAAGGAGGTGGCTTTGCAATT
The DNA here is from genome assembly GCF_000325575.1 of Pteropus alecto. Taxonomy (NCBI): domain Eukaryota; kingdom Metazoa; phylum Chordata; class Mammalia; order Chiroptera; family Pteropodidae; genus Pteropus; species Pteropus alecto. The sequence goes on along the minus strand of NW_006442508.1, from coordinate 1,706,030 downwards.
GGTCTTGATAAATAAATAGGATTTTTGTCAAGAAGAGCAAGGGAGAGCATTATATTCATAAGAAGTATCAGGAAAAAAATGCAACATACATAAGAGTGAATAGTATTTGAGGAACTGTGAGCTGGTTATAATAAACCAGGCAAGAGCTAAGAAAGGCCTGCTCTAGGAAATACAGTGGTCCAGGAAATACAGACAGATAGACAAATTGGAGAAAGTTGCCAAATTCTCTGATAGCTGAACTAGGGCAACTGCTTATTTATGATGTCTTTACTGATACAGGGGAATAGGGGGCTGGGTGTGGTCATCTGAGTTTTATTTGAATATATTAAGTTTGAGATTCAGGTAGGACATTCAAATGGAGCTGTCCAATAAACAGAACAAGAGGCCTGGAGTTCAGAAGGAAAATCTTGGTGAGTAACAATGAGTTGGGTCAATGCTATGAAGAGTTACAGGCATGAAGACAGACAAGAACATGAGTGTAGAAAGGCAACAGCCAATAGGTCGGAAGAGAGAACCCTGGAAGAACATTAACAGAATGGGGTATAGGAAGAAGAAAGTTTCTTGCCAGGACCCCAACTAGTACACTGGTTTTTGGAAATGCTGACTGAAGGTAAATGGAGAGGAAAAGAGTTTGACCAGACTTTTAGATTCAAAAACCATCAGTAAATGAGCAGTAATTATACTTAGGCAAAGATTTTTTTTTTTGGACTAAAGATAACTCTATTGTGTGTTTTTTAATAACACCAATCAATTAACCCAATTTTTACACTATTTACTTGGAGACAGTGTCAGATAATGTCAGATCCTATGAATTAAAGGCTCAGTCCCATGAAACTGCCCTCACTTCAAATGCCAATCACAAATCCAGGTTGTCACCTGTGCTTCTGACCAGCTGACCATAAAATCAGAGGTTCCCATGACATCCTCCTTGGGTTTGATTAATGTGCTAGAGTGGCTCACAGAAATCAGTGAAACATTTACTTATGTTTACCAGTTTATTATAAAGAATATTGTAAAGGATATAGAGGAACAGCCAGATAAAAAGTATATAGGGCACTCGCTGTATGTGGAAAAGGCCATGGAGCTTCCATGCTCTCTGGGCATGTCACTCTCCCTGAATCTCTATGCACTCAACAACCCGGAAACTCTCCGACCCATCCTTTTGTTTTTTATACTTTATTATATCAGCGTAATTGACTGCATTATTGGCCAGTGGTGACTGAATTCAATCTCTAGCCCCTCTCCTCTCCCTGGAGAGTGGGGGTGGGGCTGAAAATTTCAACCCTGTAATCACCTGGTTGATTTCCCTGCCAACCAGCCCCCAGCTTTCCAAAAGCTACCTCATTAACATCAACTCAGGTGTGGTTGAATGGGGCTTGCTATGAATAACAAGACATATCTTCAATCATTATGGAACTGGAGCTATCTCAGGAGCCAGTAACAAAAGACGAAATATTCTGAAAATGCTCCATTGCTCTTATTAGGAAATCCAAGGGTTTTAAGACCTTTGTGCCAGAAATGAACAAAGATCAAATATATATTTATTATAAATTATGATATTACAATAACAAATTGGTAAGGAAAATATAAATGATAAAGGATGAACATAAGTAGGGAAATGTTAGTTGGAAAAGGGCAAGAAAATGGAAAAATGATGGAAAGGACAAAATGGAAAGGAAATTCAAATGAAAAAGGAAAGAGGAGGAATAAAAGTCAAGGATATAAATGGAGGAAAACAACTGAGTCCCCATTATCTTGAATTAAATTGCCTGCCTGCTTCAAAGCAGAGGCAATATGTAAAGAACAACATTTGATCTATGATAAGAAATAATATAAAGGTAAATACACATGTCCCAAATTCTTAGTTTTACTAAAATTATTTGTGATTCACATTTTAAATTTAGAGTTAAAACCCTTTTTCTCCTTAACTTCTGGTCTCAGAGCTGCTTGCTTCTGTTGACATGGATTTTACTAGGGCCTTTCCTTTGGCTTCATGCTGCAAGTTTTGTTCCTATAATGTTAAATCCCAGAGCTCCAAGGGCAGTTGTTGCTACAAACAAATATTTATCAGTATCTTTAAGACTATGGCCTTAATGTTTGGAAGCGAAGGATTTACTAAAAAGTTTTAAAATCACATATGAATACATTAATATATGTAACAAATAATATACATATAGATTGATTATGAAATTTTCAAATCCATTCCTTTTAAATCTATCTATCTATCTATCTATCTATCTATCTATCTATCTATCTATCTATCTATCATCTATTTATCTATGTATCTACTTACCTACCTATCTATTAACTTGGCTATATAATTTTGATGAATAAAACTGGAAAGATTTTTAATGATAATCACCAACTTACTACTTACTAGTATAGGAAATAAAATGCATTCACAGAAATAGCAATTCTTGCAATAAAAAAATCCATTTCATTCAATGTGCTAAAACCATGTATTTATTACCATGACCCTCACAGTTCTCATTAGTTGTTGTTGTTGTTGTTCTTATATCTAATTTCATTTAGTCATCATGATAAGGCTATGAAACTTTTTAACAACAATCAGTAGGGTCTATGCAGGAGCCTGCCTAAATTCTTGACATTTTTCTAACTATTGCCTGCAAAACCACATACAAAACTCACAATGGAAACTTAGTTGTTACAAGGCCACACACATTCTCAGCTTTTTATGTGCATGTATGTGTGCACAGATGCACATGCCAACTTCTTTCTAGAGCTAAGATGTGTTTGTCTTCTTGATCTTTCACCTTTCTCCCTTTTTTACACAACAGACAACAGCAATTACATAATTAAAATTAGTTGCCAAGAATTATGAAACATATCGATGCATGAAAAACATCCTGCTTCTGACCATTTGTGAATACATGAGTTTTATTTGTTTTAGACAAGTAGGTTCAGAAGGGCAAGGGCTTTGCTTAAACAATTCTCCAGGTGATATTAAGATGGCTTTAGTGTCCATTATGTCTTGAAAAGAGTTGATCTATAAATGTCGTATTTAAACAGGAGTGGGTTTTTAAGATTGAAAACAGCAATTTATCATGAAAATGCTACTCGTTAATCATGAAATTCTCTTTCTCTCTACCTCCTCTCCTCTCCATTCCAGTGGAATGCAGTGAAAAAATGAAATGAGAAAACTGTAATTACAATCACATTCCAGCCCTGGGATCAACATAATTATCTACCTCTCACCCCAAAACAAATTTACCTTTTTAAGAATGAAGGTCCTTATCACTCATGGGAAAAATACAAAGAAAAATTAAGATGCCATTTAGGCATAACTGCAATCTTTCATTTTTAAGTTACCTCTCAGTTTAATGGATTCAATGCATTCTCATTCAAGTGGAATATATATTGCAGGAGAAAACTGTAATAAATGACACTGTCATGACCCTTAGGTTAGAGCAAAAGAATATTGGAAAATAAATCTCAACTCTGGATACTCACCAATCCTGCAATGGGGGTAGGCAATCTATTGATCTTTTTAACAAGTCCTGGCTTTATAGCATTCAGCAACCTGTCATGAAAAAGGCAGAACGTCAAGTGAGACATAAAGCAAGATGGATCACACACATTGCCTTTATCTGGGGCTATAGCTAAATTGCTGAATAGGAAAAGTATGAATTTAAAGCATGTGGTAAATCTCAATAAACTATGAGCCTTTATGCATACAAGTGAAGAGTTTTGGCAACATCAAGTTTGTCCATGGCAGGTGAATTTCTGGAACCTGGAAACGTTGGGAGAAAAGAAAGGATGGAGACCGGAGATGCTTCAAGGGAAAGGGCAAATATGAGAGCTGGATAGAGCTAGTGGGGAACTGTCTAGGACTGGAGCCAGGCATTACTACATAAGCGAAGCTTGCTCCCAATTCTCCTGGTGAAGGCAAGGATCTCTCTAGGGACGTGCTAAGTTCAGAGACCAACATCTTTCTTTGCAAATAATTTGCCAAAACTAGTTCTACCTCCAGAGCCTCTTGTTCTTTGAGAAGAGTGTCTTGAGCTTCCCTTATGAAAGAGAAGAATATGTTTAGCAAGAGAGGTTAACTAATCATGTCCTAAAGATTTTAACAAAGCTTGATCACAATTCCCAAAGTACAAAAGATATATGAGAAAAACATTTTCAGAGCAAAGGTTGAAATCACGTAAAAATGGTAATACAAGCAAGGGGAATGCAAGAGAAACATCTATAACTACTTGTCTTCTGGAAATATCAGTTCAGAGTGAAAATAAAGGGTTGTAGAATGGAAGCATTTATTTCCACATTCAGAAATTAGAGGAGAGGCAATCAGGTAACTTATCTCAAGATATAGTGCAAATAGTAACTTAGGGAAGGAATTTATTATAATTCAGGGATCAGTAAACCCATGGGTCAAATTTGGCCCAATGCCTGTTTTTGTAAAAAAGTTTTACTGGAACATAGCCATGCCTGTTCATTTGTGTATTGTCTATTGATGCTTTTGTGCAGAGCAGAATAGTTAACAACAGAGAGCATATGGGCCACAAATCATACAATTTTCACTATTTGGTCATTTACAGAAAAAGTTTGCCAATCTCTTTTATACAGGCATATCTCAGAGATATTGTGAGTTCAGTTCTAGACCACTGCAATAAAGTGAGTCACAATCTTTTCGCTGGTGGAGGTACTCCCCTTCAACTTATAAAAAATACAACATCTGTAAAGCACAATAAAACAAAGCACAATAAAACAAGGTATGCCTATAATTCCTGCAATCCAAGATCATAGTAAATTGTGAAGAATCTATGCTGGATAGATTTCTACAAATCAGTAACAAAATATGATTTGAAATAGTTTTATGATTAGTGTTGAATGCTGCCTGTATTTCACTTTGACACTACTATGTATTAATATATAAGAAATATCTCTACAGTGGTTATGGCAGCATATTCTGTTTTTGTACCAAAGATCTTGCCAGTTCTTGGTAACTTTCATTGCAATTCCAACACGCAGCTACCAACATGTAACACCCAGGGTAGAAACATGCCTTTTTTGCCCACAGAGAGCCAAGATATTGCTCTTTTCATGAACTCAGTTTTAACAATGAATTTAATCTTTTTAAAAAATGTTTCTTTATAACTTATTTTGGAATTATTGTAACTTATTTATAACTTAAGTTGGAAGGCAACTTGTTTACTCTTGTCATATTACAGTTTAGAAAATTGAGGCCTAACAAAATTGAAGCTTGATGATGATGAGTAACTACCTAGAGCTGATTAGAGATACAGCACGCCTGGCACTCAAGTTTCCTGGGTCAGTGTGTGCTCTCTTACACAGGGCTAGTATCCCGAATTTTGTGATTAAAAATAAACAGATATGATGTCTCCAAAGCAGTTTTAAACTGTATAGAATTGTTAAGATACCTGATTTTTCTCAATACTTTTTAACAATTACATTTTATTTTATTTTTTATTTATTTATTAAGTTTATTGGAGTAACATCGGTTAATACAATTGTATAATTTTTGAATGTGGTTCCATAGTGTAGCTGTTAGCATGTCTGCTTTACATGCAGAAGGTCCTGGGTTCGTGCCCCCAGTGAAGCCACAGTTCATGGTCTATGGCCATGCCACTCTGAGTAAACCTAATGTCTGATCTTGGAAGCTAAGCAGGGTTTGGCCTGGTTAGTACTTGAGTCTCTGATTGTTTCTCTGTTCTTTTAGGTTTATATTCCACATTTAAGTAATATCATGTGATTTTCAACTTTTTCTGTTGGGCTTTTTTTGCTTAACATGATTAATTCAAGGTCCATCCATGATGTCACAAATGGCAGTATTTAATCTTTTCTTATGGCTGAGTAATATTCCATTGTATATATGTGCTACATTTTCTTTAGTCAACCATCTATATTGTAGGACCCTTCGGTTGCTTCCATGTCATGACCACTTGAATAATGCTGCTATGAACATTGGTGTGCAAATAGCTTTTTGAATATGAGTTTTTCAGTCTTTGTGGTAAATATTCAGTATAGGGATTGCTGGATCATATGGTAGTTCAATTCTTAGTTTTTTGAGGAGCCTCCATACCACTTTCCATAGTGGCAGTCTCACCAGTATAAGGGTTCTTATTTCTCCACATCCTCTCCAACATTTGTTATTACTTGTCCTATTGATTATTGTTATTCTAATAGGTGTGAGATGGTATCTCATGTGGTTTCGATTTGCATTTCCCAAATAGCTAGTGATGTTGAGCATCTTTTCATATATTTATTGGCCATTCGTATGTCCTCTAGGGAGAAGTGTCTGTTAAGGTCCTCTGCCCATTTTTTGATTGGATCATTTGATTTTGTGTTGTTATTGAGTTGTATGAGTTCTTTGTATATTTTGGATATTACGCCCTTATTGGAGGCGTTGCTTGCAAATATATTTTCCCATTCGATGGTTGTATCTTTACCTTGTTGACAACTTCTTTTGCTGAGCTTAAGCTTTTTAGTTTGTTGTAGTCCCATTTATTTATTTTTGTTTTTACTACCCTTGCCTTTGAGGTCAAATACATAAAGTCCTCTTTAAGTCCAAAGTCCTTGAGTTTAGTCCCTATGTTTTCTTCTATGCATTTTATTGATTCGGGTCTTATATTCAGGTCCTTAATCCATTTTGAGTTAATTTTGGTGTGTGGGGATAGACAACAGCCTACTTTCATTCTTTTGTAGGTGGCCTTCCAATTTACCCAGCACCATTTATTGAAGAGTCTCTCCTTTCTCCACTGTATGTTTTTGGCTTTTTTGTACAAAATTATTTGCCCATATAAACATAGGTTACTTCTGGACTCTTGATTCTGATCCACTGGTCCATGTGTCTGTTTTCCTGCCAATACCATGCCATTTTGATTACTGTCACTTTGTAGTATAATTTTAAGTTGGGTACAGTGATGTCTTCAGCTTCATTCCTTTTTCTCCAGATGGCTTTGGCAATTCGGGGTCTCTTGTGCTTTTGTACAAATCTGAGGATTTTTTGTTCCACTTCTTTAAAAAATGCCGATAGGATTTTGATGGTGTTTGCATTAAATCTGTATAATACTTTAGGCAATATGGTCATTTTAACTATGTTGATTCATCCAAACCAAGAACATAAAATATCTTTCCATTTCTTTGTATCATCTTCGATTTCTTTTAATAGGGTCTTGTAGTTTTCATTATTTAGGTCCTTCACATGTTTCGTTAAATTTATTGCTAGGTATTTTATTCTTTTTGTCGCAATTGCAAAAGGAATTATTTTTTCCACTTCTTTTTCTGATGCTTCATTATTAGGGTAAAGGAACGCTATGGATTTTTCAATGTTGATTTTGTATCCAGAGATTTTACTGTATTTGCTTATTGTTTCTAGTAGTGCTCTTGTGGAGTCTTTGGGGTTTTCTATATAATCATGTCACCCACAAATAGTGACAGTTTGACTTCTTTGTTTCTTATTTGGATGCCTTTTATATCTTTCTCTTGCCTGATTGCACTTGCTAGGACCTCCAATGTTATATTGAATAATAGTGGTGATAGCAGACAGCCTTGTGTTGTTCCTGATATTAGAAAAAAGCTTTTTAATTTTTCACTTTTAAGTATTATGTTAGCTGAGCATTTGTCATATATGGCCTTTATTATGTTGAGGGACTTTTCTCCTATATTTATTTTGTTAAGTGTTTTGGTCATAAATGGATGCTGTTGAAGGCTTTTTCTGCATCTATTGATATGATCATATGATTCTTATTTTTTAATTTGGATCTTGTTGAAGGCTTTTTCTGCATCTATTGATATGATCATATGATTCTTATTTTTTAATTTGTTTATTTTGTGTATTACATTAATTGATTTGCGCATGTTGAACCATCCCTGTGCTTCTGGGATGAAGCCCACTGATCATGGTGTATAACCTTTTTAATATGTTGCTGTATTCGGTTGAGGGTTTGGTAGAATTCATTGGTGAAGGCATCTGGTCCTGGACTTTTACTTTTGGGTAGGTTTTTGATGATTGTTTCAATTCCCATACTGCCAATCGGTCTATTTAGATTTTCCAGATTTCTTGATTCAGTCTAGGAAGATTGTATTTTTCTATGTACTGGTCCATTTCGTCTAGGTTATTAAATTTGGTGTTAAATCATTTTTCATATTATTCTTGTGTGATCCTTTGTATTTGCGATGTCAGTCATAATTTCCCCTCTTTCATTCCTGATTTTGTTTATTTGTGTCTTTTTTCTTTTTTCTTTAGTAAGTCTAGTCAGGGGTTTGTCAATTTTATTAACTTTCTCGAAGAAATAGCTCTTTGTTGCATTTATTTTTTCTATTGTTTTTTTTGTTTTCACTTTCATTTATTTCTGCTCTGATTTTGATGATTTCTTTCCTTCTGCTGACTTAGGCCTCATTTGTTCTTTCTTTTCAATTTTTTTAAGATGAAGAGTTAGGTTGTTTATTTGGGCTCATTCTTGTTTTTGGAGATAGGCCTGTAATGATATGAACTTTCTTCTTATGACCGCTTTTGCCGTGCCCCAAAAGTTTTGATATGTTGTGCTACCATTATCATTTGTTTCTATGTATCTTTTGATCTCTCTTTTTATTTCTTCGCTGACTCGGTTATTCTTCAGTAACATGTTGTTTAATCTCCATGTATTTGTGGTTCTTCCTGATTTCTTTTTGTAGTTGATCTCTAGTTTCAAAGCATTATGATCAGAGAATATGGTTGGTATGATTTCAACCTTCTTATATTTGTTGAGGCTATTTCTGTGTCCCAGTATGTGGTCGATTCTTGAGAATGTTCCATGTGCACTAGAGAAGAATGTATACGCAGCTGTCTGGGGAGGGAAGGCTCTGTAAATGTCAATTATGTCCAGTTGGACTAATGTGTCATTTAAGGATGTTATTTTCTTATTGATTATCTGTTTAGATGATCTGTCCATATCTGACAGTGGAGTATTTAGGTTCTCTACCATAATAGTGTTTTGATCCTTTTCTCCCTTTAGTTCTGTTAGTAATTGCTTTACATATTTCAGGGATCCCTTTTTGGGAGCATAGATATTAATAAGTGTTATGTCTTCTTGGTGCATGATTCCCTTTATTATTATGAAGTATCTCTCAGTATCTTTATCTTTTTTATTTTGAAGTCTATTTTGTCTGATATTAGTACCGCTACTCCCACTTTTCTCTGAATGTCTTTTGCTTGAAATATCATTTTCCGCTCTTTCACTTTGAGTTTATATTTGTCTTTGGAGCTGAGATGTGACTTTTGATCCATTGAGCAACTCTGTGCCTTTTTATTGGTGAGTTCAGTCCATTTATATTAGGGGTAATTATTGAAATATGAGGTCTTCTTATAGCCATTTTATCTTTTGCTTTCTGGTAGCTCCACATTTCCACTGCTTCCTTGTCCTTGTGTTTCTGTTTTCTTTATTTTGATTGGCTTTTGTGGGTTTTTCCCTCTGGTTGTTCTTGTTTTATGTTATATACTTCAGTTCTGAATCTTTGGTGTGTGGTTACCATGACTAATATGAAAAATTATATATATATACAGTCATCCATTTTCTACATGTGTCTCATCTTCTTTCTCCTTTGCAAATTTGATCTTTGAATCCTCCCCTTTGTAGTCATTGTTATTTCAATTTGTCCCTATGTATGCTGAACTTTCATCACTATCTTGCTATAGCAATTCTCTTATTATTCAATATTATAATGCCCTGTTCTCAGTAAGGATTGCACTCCTCTACTTCTATTTACCTAATAGTCACTTTACTCCTAATTATGTATTTTTGTTGCTGTTGTTATTTTGTTTTAGGTTAGCTGACCCCTTTCAGTATTTCCTGTAGTGCAGGCCTCGTAGTGGAGAATTCCCTCAATTTTTATATGTCTGGAAAGTTCTTAATTTCTCCTTCATATCTAAAGGAGAGTTTAGCTGGATACATTATTCTAGGCTGGTAGTTCTTTTCACTTAATAGTTTAAATATTTGATTCCATTCCTTTCTGGCTTGTAAGGTCTGTATTGCGAAATCCGATGATAATTTAATGGATTTTCTTTTATAAGTTACAGTTTTCTTCTTCCTGGCTGCCCTGAGAATTCTATCTTTGTCATTGATTTTTGATAACTTTAATACAATGTGTCTTGGTGAGGCCTTTTTGGGTTGAGATAATTGGGTGTTCTGTCGACTTCTTGAATTCCAAGCTCCAGCTCATTCCTTAGATTTGGGAAATTCTCGTCAACTATTTGTCTGAATATGCTTTCTAGTCCCTGATCATTTTCCTGCCCATTATTCTTATGTTTCCTCTTCTGATAGTATCAGCTAGTTCTTGTATTTCTCTTTCATTATTTTCCATTCTTCAGTTTCTCTCTTCTTCTTTCTGATTTATTTCTACATTTCTGTCTTTGATATCACTGATCCTTTCCTCCATTTGGTCGACTCTATTTCGCAAGCCTGCTATTTTATTTTTCAGCTCTTGCAGTGTGTGGTTTTTTTTTTAAATCTCTTCAAGATCTATTCTGTTCTTCTTTAGGGTTTCAATCTCTTTGCTCTGCTCATCTAGTTGTTTTTTCAGTTCCTGAAATTATTGATATGACTCGTTTCAGAACTCATTGAGTTTTTTCAGAAGTACCATCCTGAATTCTCTGTCATTTTAGTTGCATATTTCTATGTTTGTAAACTTATTTTCTAGAGATTTTTCTCTTTCTGAGATACCTTGTCACCGTGGTTGTTTATGGTATTTAATGGACTATTTCTTTGCCTGGACATTAATGGAAGTGTATTCTGCTGTTTTTCCACAAAGAAGGTTTATTATATGAAGGTCTCTCTTTAGCCTATTGCAAAGAAGGCACTTTTATTTTGGTTTCCAGTAGGTGGCGTCTAAGCGTCTTGGATCCCTGATTTATATAAAGCCTAAATAATGTCTTTTTAATTTTCATGTAGATATTTAATCATACTCACTACTCTTAGTTTCAGTCCCTATCAGTGTTAGCAACAGTTTCGGTAGCGTTTGCTTAGATTCCCCTGGTGCTCCACAGTGTTTGGTCTCGGAGGAATGGGGGGAATGGCCCTCTGGCTTTGCGGTTGGGGGCTGCAGCTCAGCCTCGGTTTTGCCTCTGGGACTAGTAAAAATCAATTGTTGTTTCTCTGCAGTCTCGTCCCACTTCTCTGCTTTCTGCCCTGATGACTGAGCCCTGCTGCTGGCTGTGTAGAAGTCCCGGCACTTCTAGACAGGGCTGTTCAGGGAAGTCACCACACCTTCGCCCCTCCTCCTCCTCCTGCAAGGATCTCGTAGGCTGGGAGAGGTAGCTTCTTTATTTCTCCCAGTTCACCGCCTGACACCTGGGTTTCTGACCTGTGGTAGTTATGTGCAGATCCCATGCTCAAATGTGCTGGTGTGCAGTTTGGGTGTGTTTTTTCAGTTTTAGATTTTCAGTTTATTGTTGTTTCAAGGGGAGAGATCTGAGAATGTCTCTCACTCCACCATATTTCGCCTCAACCAACAATTACATTTAAAACTAGATTTTAAAATAGTATTTGTACACATTACTGATAACTTAAAAGGAATCAAAAGGATATAGAGTAAAATGTAAGTCTTGCTGTCAGCCTGGTCCCACAGGGCCCTAGACTATTCCCTGCTGATAACCTTAAAGACTTTCCAAAGAAAATGTATAAAGTTACATGTAATTTTTTTAATAATTAGCCTTGGAGAGCATGCCTTCTCAATATGTGTGGACCTATGTCCTTTTAAAAGTTGTGGACTACATACAGACTGATATGGAGCTGGCAGGAGGGTGAGTGCAGCAGCTCTGGAGTCCAACTGACTGAATCCAAAGCCCTGCTGGCCACCCATGAGGGGTAAGTCCATTAACTTCAGTGTCCTTAACTGTAATATAGAAATATAATAGTGCCAACTGCATGAGTGTCAATGAGGCTTAAATGTGAAAATATGCAAGAACCTAGCATAGAGCCTTGTACATACTAATTCTCTGTAAATGTTTCTCTATGTTTGTGTGTATTTATACTAATTCAATTCACAGCATTTTAGATCAACCCCTTTCTCTGATATTTTACATTTTCCTAGTAAAATAAAATGCCATTGCCACCAGATCTCCAAGCTTTTTGTTAATTAGCCAAAGTAGAAAAAAATAAATCTACCAAAAAGTTTATAAATTAAAAATCGTCTTTTAAAGAGGCACCTTTTTTTGTCACTTATATCTAAGAACTGAATTGAAAATTTTAGTAATGATGGCTCCACCAAGTCCTCTTTTATACATGTTTAGATTTTAAGCACTCTTAAATACTTCATTATATTCATTCTTTGTAGAATTATACTTAATACAGCAGAAATCTTTCCTGTCATATGCAGTTGTAAAAAAAATACTATGATGATAGACCTTAATTTAAAAAGCAACAAAAATTTATGGTATCTGTCAAAATTTTTAACTATGAATTAAAAAGTAAAAAGCCAAAATGCCCTTAAATATTTGGAATATTTTCAAGATCAAGGCAGGTGTCTTTTTTTCACATAAACAATACCCCAGCTTCATATACAGTTTATATGAAGATAACATTGAATTCGCATTGCAGAAATGCCCAGCACCTGCTTATCTTATATTTTTCATTAAACTGAGAACATTTTTGCATATAAAATGAGTCAAATGAGAAGTTTAATAATACAACTATGAGCCAAGGATATTTGCTTGCAATTTTATTAAAAATCACTAGTGCCTTTTTATATAAAATATAAATATTTATTGATAACATACTCTAAAGCAATGATAATATTTTATATTTATAAACCTTCTGAGATGCATTGTCCCGCAACTGTGCTGTCCTGTAGAGACAGGTTATAGAATCATTCCACCATTTTTGTAGAAAACAAGACTAAGCCCCAAACAGATGTGAGGACCTTCCCAGAGTCATGCACAACCAGTTTGCGGTACGCTGGGACAGTCTTCATGTCTTAGGCCAGTCATTTTATGCTGCAACTTAGTGCTTTTGAAGGTCCAGCTTCAGTATGTATCATCAAAGCACAAAATCAACACACACACACACACAGTACCAAAACCTCAAACAAATACTATCTAAATACAATGGGATAATATCAACAATAGGAGGGAATAAAAAGAAAATGAAAGAGGGTGACTGCTAGGAAATGGATAAATATAAGGCACATTGGATCCAAGTTTTGTCTACAGATGATATACAACATCATCATGAGAGAGAGATATCAGAGAACACAAGGTAATCATTCACTCCCCATTCAGCAGTATCTAATCGTCTGTTGCCGGGCATTTAGGTTGCTTCCATATCTTGGCTATTGTAAATTGTACTGCCATGAATATTGGGGTGCATAGATCTTTATGAATTACTGCTTTGGTTTTCTTGGATAAATACCCAGAAGTGCAATTGCTGGGTCAAAAGGTACATCCGTTTTTCATTTTTTGAGAAACCTACAGACTGTTTTCCATAGCGGCTGTACCAATTTGCAATCCCACCAACAATGTATGAGGGTTCCCTTTTCTCCACATCTTTGCCAAGGCTTGTTCTTTGATTTATTGATGATAGCCATTCTGACTGGTGTGAGGTGATATCTCATTGTGGTTTTCATTTGCACTTAGTGAAAATGATTAGTGACCTTGTATATCTTTTCATATGTCTATAAGCCATTTGTATTTTCTCTTTAGAGAATTATCTGTTCAGGTCCTCTGCCCATTCTTTAACTGGATTGTTTGTTTTGTTATTGTTGAGTTACACGAGTTCTTTCTATATTTTGAATATTAACATCTTATCAGATGTATCATTAGTGAATATCTTCTCCCAATCAGTTGGTTGTCTTTTTTGGTGATGGTTTCTTTTGCTGTACAAAAACTTTTTAATTTGATGTAGTCCCATTTGTTTCTTTTTTCTGTTTTCCCTTGCCTGGGGAGATATATCCAAAAAGAAATTACTGTCAGCAATACCAAGAGTTTACTGCCTATGTTTCTTTCTAGAAGTTGTATGGTTTCGGGTCTTACATTTAAGTCTTTAATCCATTTGAGTCTATTCTTGTATACAATGTAAGGTGTGGTCCAGTTTCTTTTTTCTTTTGAGCATATATCTGTCCAATTTTCCCAACACCATTTATTGAAGAGACTGTCTTTACCCCACTGTATATTCTCGCCTCCTTTGTCATATATTAAGTGAGCGTATAGGTGTGGAGTTATTTCTGGGTTCTCTATTCTGTTCCATTGATCAATGCATCTGTTCTTATGCCAATACCATGCTGTTTTGATTACTGTAGCCTTGTAGTATAGTTTGATATCAAGTAGTGTGATACCTCTAACTTTGTTCTTCTTTCTCAAGATTGCCATGGCTATTTGGGATCTTAATCCTAAATTTTAGGATTATTTGTTTTAGCTCTCTGAAAAATGCCATTGGAATTTTGATAGAGATTACATTGAATCTATAGATCACTTTGGGCAGTATGGCCATTTTAACAATGTCGATTCTTCCTATCCATGAACAAGGTATATGCTTCCATTTATTTGAATCTTCTTCAATTTCTTTTTCAATGACATATTTTTCTGAGAACAGGTCCTTTACCTCCTTGGTTAATTTGATTCCTAGGTATTTTACTGTTTTCCATGCAATTGTAAATGGATTGTTTTCTTAATTTCTCTTTCCGAAAGTTCATCATTGGTGTATAAAAATGTCACTGATTTCTAAATATTTATTTTGTAACCTGCTACTTTACTGAATTAATTAATCAGTTCTAACAGTTGTTTTTGTTTTGTTTTGTTTTGTTTTTTTTGGTGGAATCTTTAGGGTTCTCTATATATAGTATCATGTCATTGGCAAATAGCAAGAATTTTACTTCTTCCTTTCCAATTCAGATACCTTTTATTTCTCTTTCTTATCGAATTGCTATGGCTAAGACTTCCAATACAATGTTGAAGAGGAGTAGTGAAAGTGGACATCCTTGCCTTGTTCTTGATCTTAAGAAAAATGCTTTTAGCCTTTCTCCAGTGTGTATGATGTTAGCTGTAGGTTTGTCATATATGGCCTTAATTATGTTGAAGTATGTTCCCTCTTTTCCCACTTTGCTGAGAGTATTTATCATAAATGGATGCTGGATTTTGTCGAATGCTTTTTCTGCATCTATTGATATGATCATATGGTTTTAATCTTTCGATTTGTTAATGTGGTGTATCACATTAATTGATTTGCAGATATGGTACCAACCTTGCATCCCAGAAATAAATCCAACTTGATCATGGTGTACGATATCTTTAATGTATTGCTGAATTCAGTTTGCTAATACTTTGTTGAGCATTTTTGCATCAATGTTTTCTTTTTTTGTAATGTCTTTGGTTTTGGAATTAAGGTAATGGTGGCCTCATAAAAGGAGTTAGGGAGCCTTCCCTCTTCTTGAATTTTTTGGAATCATTTGAAAAGAATAGGTGTTAATTCCTATTTGAATGTTTGATAAAATTTACCTATGAAGCCATCTAGTCCAGGATTTTTGTTTAGGGGGAAGTTTTTGATTACTGATTCTATTTCATTGGTGGTAATCAGTCAGTTCGGATTTTATTTTTCTTCTTGATTCAGTCTTGAGAGATTGTATGTTTCTAGGAATGTGTCCATTTCTTCCAGATTGTCCAATTTGTTGGCATATAACTGCTCGTAGTATTTTCTTATGATCCTTAGTACTTCCTTGGAGTCTCCTCTTTCATTTCTGATTTTATTTATTTGAGTCCTCGCTCTTTTTTCCTTGATGAATCCGGCTAAGGGTCTGTCAATTTTGTTTATCCTTTCAAAGAACCAGCTCTTGGTTTCATTAATCTTTTGTATTGTTTTTCTAGACTCTATTGTTTATTTCCGCTCTGATCTTTATTATTTCTTTTCTTCTATTCATTTTGAACTTTGTTTGATTGTTCTTTTTCTCATTCTTTCAAGTGTAAGGTTAGATTGTTTATTTGAGCTTTTTCTTGTTTCTTGAGGTAAGCCTGTATTGCTACGAATTTCTCACTTAGGACTGCTTCACTGTGTCCCATAGATTTTGAGTCATTGTGTTTTCATTTTCATTTGTCTCTAGGTATCTTTTGATTTCTTCTTTGATCTCATTGATAACCCATTCATTGCTTAGTAGCATGTTACTTAGCCTCCATGTGTTTGTGTATTTTCCAATTTTTTTCTTGTAGTTGATTTCTAATTTCATACCATTGTGATTGGAGATGACAGTTGACATGATTTCAGTCTTCTTAAATTTACTGAGACTTGTTTTGTTTCCTAACATATGATCTATCCTGGAAAATGTTCTATGTGCACTTGAGAAGAATGTATATTTTCCTGCTTCGCGGTAAAATGCTCTGAAAATATCTATTAAATTCATCTGGTCTAGTGTGTCTTTTAGGCCCATTGTTTCCTTGTTGATTCTTTGCCTGGAAGATCTGTCTATTGGTGTCAATGGGGTATAAAAGTCTCCTACTATGAGTGTATTACTGTTGATCTCTCCTTTTATGTTAGTCAATAATTGCTTTATGTATGTAGGTGCTCATATGTTTACTAGGGTTATGTCCTCTTAATTTATCGATCCCTTTAACATTATGCAATGTCCTTCTTTGTCTCTTATTATAGCCTTTGTTTTAAAGTCTATTTTATCTGATATAAGTATCACTATCCCGGCTTTTCCTTTTTTTTCATTTCCATTTGCATGAAATATCTTTTTCCATCCCTTTACTTTCAGTCTGTGAGTTCATTTGATCTGAAGTGGGTCTCTTGAAGATAGCATGTGCATGGGCCTTGTTTTCTTATGTATTCAGCTACACTATATCTTTTTCTTTTTAATTTTAATTAGTTTCAAGTATACAATACATTGGTTAGACATCTATATAGTTAGTAAAATAATCCCCCCAAATTGCTCCCTCCCTCCCCTGACCCTCCACCTAGTCAATGTATTAATGCTAATTGTATTTCTTATGCCATGCTTCCCATCTCCGTGACCATCCATCAGTTACTAATTTGTACTTCTTTAACCCTTCACTCCATTCTCCTAGCCCTCCAAGCCCCCCTCCCCTCTGTCCATCACCAAATTGTCCACTATAATTGTGAGTCTGTTTTTTATTAGTTTGTTCTTTTTATTCCTTACATTCTGCATGTAAGTGAAATCATATAGTGTTTATCTTTGTCTGACTTAAATAACTTCTAGGTTCTTACAGCAATATCTTTTTCTATTCTCTTCCTTTTCATATGTAGGCGTCTTGTTTTCTTATCCTTTTAGCCACTCTGTCCCTTGGTTAGAGCATTTAATTCTTTTTCCTTTAAGGTACTTATTGATAAGAATGTAGTTGTTACCATTCTTTATTCCCGTTTTCGATACATGTTTTTTCTTCTTAAAGAAGTCCCTCCAACATTTTCTGTAATTATGACTTGATGGTGATAAATTCCTTTAGTTTATTTTTGTCTGGGAAGTTCTTTATCTGTCCTTCAACTCTAAATAATAGCTTTGCTGGATAAATTATTCTTGGTTGTATATCCGGGGCCTTCATCCTGTTGAATATTTTTTGCCAAGCCCTTCTGTCCTGCATAGTTTCTTTTGAGAAATCAGCTGCCAGTCATATGGGTATTTATTCCCTTATATGTAATTATTTGTTTTTCTCTTGCTGCTTTTAATATTCTTTCTTCATATTTAACCTTTGGCATTTTAATTTTGATGTGTCTTGGTGTAGGCCTCTTTGGATCCCTGATTTTTGGAATTCTCTGAGCTTCCTGGGATTTTAGGTCTATTTCCTTCACCAGGTTAGGGAAGTTTCCA
>NW_006442508.1:1563797-1687650 GCF_000325575.1 Pteropus alecto | reverse complement strand
AGATTCAGCAAGCAATCCACAGATGCTGTGCTTATAGTTGCCTCAAAAGACCACACCAGAAACCGAGGCCAGTTGCCTCCAGTGTGAGTCTAGGCACTGCTCAGCAAGGCACATCTGACTCACTGAGGATACACCTGGATGTGCCTTGGGTGGAACCCAGGTTGGGGGAGGCAGGGTTTCAGGGAGTCCTCTGGGCGGAGTGACCTCTGTTATCCAGTTTGATGACATCACAGCTATGGAGGCGCTGTGTCCATGCACTGGGAGCGGGGAGGGCTCAACAGGGAACAATGGATGTCGCCAAGAGAGTCTTGCCTTAACCCTCACACTGACAATATCTCCCTGTAAGTACCTCGTGACCTCTGAGGCAGCCAAACGGGCACTGGTGCTCAGAGCGACCAGGTCTGTCACCGTGAAAATCCGCTCACGGACACGGCCCCTTTAAGAGGCTTCTGCTGCTGCCACTGCCGCAGCCTCTGTATCACTCAGCTGCTCAAGACCAGGCAGCCCCACGTCCTCGCACTGTCCTACCTTCTGCCATTGCAGGGTGATTTCTTGGATTTCTCTCTAGTTGTATGGCTTGTTCATCTAGATCCCAGGCGATTTTTCTTTGCTGTTGCTCCTTGTTTCTGTCACAACTTTAATTTGATTGCCAGAGGGATGAACAGAGCCTCTATCATCTATGCCATTTTTTTCTCCACTCTACCCTATATCTTTTGATTGGAGCACTTAATCCATTTACATATTAAAGTGATTACTGATAGGTACATAGTTATTTCCATTTTATGATTCATATTTGTTATTTCTATTTTCTTTTTAACCCCTTCTCTTTTTACAGAAGTGCCTTTAAAATTTCTTGTAATACTGGCTTGTCAATAATAAATTCCTTAAGCTTTTTCCTGTCTGGGATGCTCTTCATCTCACCTTCCATTTTAATTGAAAGCCTTGCTGGGTAGAGTATTCGTGGTTGTAGATTCTTGTTTTTCATAACTTTAAGTATTTCTTGCCAGTCTCTTCTGGCTTGCAAAGTTCCCATTGAAAAATCATCAGACATTCTTATGGGGGTACCCTTGTAAGTAACTAGCTACCTTTCTCTTGCTGCTTTTGAGATTCTCTCTTTGTCTTTGACCTTTGACATTTTAATTATGATGTGTCTTGGTGTGAGTCTGTTTGAATTCCTCTTTTTTAAGACTCTTTGTGCTTTCTGAACTTGTATGTCTAATTCCTTTGCCAGGGTAGGAAAGTTTTCTGTCATTATTTCTTCAAATAGATTCTCAATCCCTTGCTTTCTCTCTTCTCTTTCAGGTACTCCTATTATCTGGATATTGTTATGCTTTATATTGTCCCAGAGGTCTCTTAAACTATCCTCATTTTTTTTAATTCTTTTTTTCTTTTTGTTGTTCTGGTCGGATGTATTCTGCTACTTTGTCTTCCAAATCGCTGATTCAATCTTCTCCTTCATCCAATCTACTGTTGAATCCTTTCAGTGCGTTCTTCATTTCAGTTATTGTATTCTTCATTTCTGTCTGGTTCTTTTTTAAGGTTTCTATGTCCTTTTTTATGCTTACTATTTCTCTGTTGATGTTCTCATTGTGCTCATCAATTCTCCCCCTAAGTTCGTTGAGCATCCTTATAAACATTGTTTTGAACTCTGTCTCTGGTAGGTTGCTTGCCTCCATTTCATTTAGCTTATTTTCTGGAGTTTTCTCCTGTTGTTTCATTTGTGGCATGTTTCTTTGTTTTCTCATTTTATTAGCCTCTCTGTGTAGAACTTACCTTCTTGACATAGGTAAACAGGTAGAGCAGTGGGAGGGACAGAAAATAAACAAGTAAATAAACTAGATGAAAATTTAAGATGGCATAAGCACTGGGAAAGCATAGTAACAGGCCATGCAGGCAGTACTTTAATTGGGTAGTCAGAAGGCTGCTCTATGAGATAACATTTAAGAAAACAATGGAATTTAAAAAGGTATTAGGCAAGGAGAAATTTCAAGAGTTCCAAGTGGACTGAACAGTTAGTAGAAAGGCTTGAAGGCAAAAGTGGGCTTGGTATACTCAAGGGCCAATGTAGCCAAGCAGAGAGAATGGAAGGAGACGTTTGCCATGAAAGACAATGTATAAGCAAAGTCCACGCCCAGGTAAGGTGTATAGATTATTTTCTAAATACAGTGTACTCAGAAGTACATCAGAAGATTCTAAAGACAGAGACTGAGATAATCTGATTTATAATTTTAAATCACCACTACATGCAAATAGGTAAAAAATAAATTTACAACTATATGTACACAGAATTTTTTTGCTTATTAAAAATCATGGGTATCAGAAAACAGAAATAAAATATGATGAATAACTTGTAATATTCAGCTTAATTATGAGGGAAATACAGTCAATTTGGAGTAAGCAGTCTAGATTTTAACAGGTAAATACAACATGCATTAACTGCAAGCTACTGGGAAGTCACTTGATCAGAGTCATAGTTTTCCCTTTAATAAAATGAGGATTTGAAAAACACACCTTCAGTCCAGGATTGTAGTGAGAAGCAAATGGGACAATGTGTTGCTGGCATTTCGTAAATGGAAACTCGCATATTTATACTCATTTAATATACTGAGCATGTCCCTTTTTGCTAGGTAAGTGCGAGTTATTTTAGTTTCAACTTTTCCACTGGCCACCTGCCAAAGACTAAAATAAGTTTTACTTATTTTCTTTTTCTGGCCACCTTTGGATAGAAATTTCCCATAAATGAATTAAGTCTACAAACTGTATAACTTGCCTAATACCTGTCTGGTGAGAAACGACTAGAAACAGGAAGAAAAGTTATGATATTGGATAACCTTCAATTATGAAAAAAGTTAAATGAGATTGAAGGTAAGCAAAAATACATGTGGTTCTTATATGATACAAATGAAATGGTGTCTACTAAACTCATATCGAAATCTAAAACATACTGTGACCTATTTTAAGAAAGGCTATCCCATATGTTCCTTCATGTATTCAACAAATATTTATCAAGCTTGCATAATGTTCTGGCTTGAAGCTGGGTATGGGGGATACAAAGGAAGACAGGACAGAGACCAGGTCTCTCCCTCATGGGGCATGCTCACTACTAGGTTTAAAACCCACACGAAGACCAGACTGTACACACTGTGTACAGACTGTGGCTCAGTGTCATAGCACCGAATGCACAGTCATATTGAGTTTCTGACAAGGTGAATTAAAGACACGCTCTGCATACATTCTATAGAATACAGTTCTTAAAAGATTAAAGATTAGATTCCTTAAAGAAACAATTGTTGAGACACCCAGGAATGATGCTGGTGTTCCGATTAGTCCACAAGTTGCATTTAATAACTCTTCATGACACCTAATATCCAGCCTGTGGTAGCCTCTCAATCATTGTTTAATGGTTATAAAATACAAACCTAAGAAATTTGTTTTTATCTCCAATTGAAAAAAAAGAAACCACCTCAAATCCCTACTCCGGGACAGAAAGGTTCTATTTCAGACTAACTCTTCCAGCAGCCAATTTAATAGCTCTTCAAGGGGCACAACATGGAATATTGCTACAAAGGATGTATTACGAGACCATCCAGGCATTAAGAATTATACCAATAAGCAGTTTATTTGTTATTGGACTGTAACATAAACATTAAAGGTAAAATTTTAAAAGAATTATAAAATTCAGCTTACTCCACAAGTCATTTGACTCAGAAATTCAAGTCTAATAATTATCCTGGAGTTTAGAGGAGAGAGCAGAGAACTATCTGGACCTTGAACACAGGGTTGGGAAATTCATGCTTAATCTCATGGGAAATCACTTTAGTCATTGGAACAAAAGATTACATCATCATCTCATTTAGCGTAGTTTATACAGCTGCAATAGGCAGTTATGATCACCAAATTACCTACTTTGTATCCCTTTTAATTTGGCTCAGCAGTGCTTTTCTATGTGGTTTCCTTGATCACTTTCTGGGTTTCACTATGTATCCTGGATGAAGGTATATGCCCTTTCATTTAATCTAACATGGCAACTATTTTTTAACCTAAGCATGAGATCAATTTAACCTTGACCATAAACCTGTTACAGATGTCATTTTTAAAGGTTTTTTTTTTTTTTCAGAGTTGCCTTGGCAAAAGCAGGAAAGTTAATAAGCCTTCTGAGGTCAAGAAAAATGGATTAAAATAAGGAGAAAAGTGAAACCTGACCTGAAGGGGAGTTTCATATGAACAAAATAGTGTTGGAATGCAAATTACCACCATTAATATCTACCAAATGTTTGAGGGGTGTTATGAATTGTCCAGAATTTGTGAAATATAGGTCGACTTAAGCCACTTGTCTTGAATATGCCTAAAGAAGAAATCATAAGAGCTTTAGAAAGTCTTCAAAGACTTGAAATTCTAAGAATTGGGCCTAACTCTGAATTCTTAGGGCTCAGCAGTGCTGTTATTATTCTAATGAAGCTCCCATGGCAAAGACTGTTCATCAAACCCTCCTGGGCACACAGTTAGGCTACATTTCTTAACCTCCTTAGCAATTTTCTGTAGCAGTATAACTTGAGTTCTGGCCAATGGAGTTCTGGCTAATGGGCAGAGCAATATATATCACACCCAGGCCTCTTCCTAAAACGTCTTCCAGGCAATTCTCCATTCTTTATCTCCTCTCCCATTTACTAATTAGATGTTGGCATCAAGGAAGACCTTCTGTCATGTGTTAAGGATGAAGTCCCTACCCTTCACTGCTGCAGAGGGGCTATACTGAGAGTGAGACATACATTTCCACTGTATTAAACCACCAAGAGTTAAGAAAGTTCCAGCACCCAATATTATCTTAACTATTATAGCTCTCTGGGAGATCTTTTTTTCCAATAAAAGGGGGCCTTGCTTTACAAAATTGTACCTAAGAAAACCCTATTCCCAAATGCAGAATTGAACACCTAGGCATATCCTTTCCCCTGGGTCTTGCTGGGAAGGCAGCAGGAGGAAGAGCTAAAATTTGGGACATTGTAAACAAATGGACCTGTTTTTATTTTCCTACATTTGTGAGGGGAGGAGAAACTTTTCTTATATATCACTTTTGTTCTTTATACTGAAAAAAAAAAAAACACAACACTAAAGAAATAATCTATAAGCATGGAAGGGAACCTACAGAAATTATCTGCTATCTTGGAGTCCTTTTGATTCATTTTCAATTTCTCTCCCAGGCCAACCTTTGCATGATCATTCTTGCTGTCTGAAAATTATAGAATTTTTGGATTAGAAAAGGCCTAAAAATCACGAAAATAATCTAGATAAAGGAAACTGTTACCAGGCACATATCTGAGGTTTCTACATTTGAGAAGGCTTTCTTATGATGCTTTACTTTTTACATTTCAATAACTAATCTCCAGCCACCTATCTGTGCTGTCTTAATCAACCTGCCCACCACACACAAAGGGACCTCACCTAACCCCTCTGGCCATGCTGCCTTTGGCTATGTTGCTTTCCCCCACCCTCACCCCACCCCCGCAATGAATTCCAGGCTTCTGAGTGCCTACAGGACTCTTCCCGATGCCTTCACCTGGCAATCAAAACTTTTCGCCCCCAAACTGCCTTTTCCACTGTGCTTCCCACTCAAGGTTCTCCCTGCTTTATAAGCTACAAGTTTAAGATGACCTGTAATCAATGAACCGTTAAAGCTGGCAATACATGAACAGAATTCAGTATAACCAAATAAAATGGAGACTAAAGTTACTCTGACATAGGCAATGATATGTGTAATCATCATTGTGCTACGTAGTAATTATGGATAAATGATTGTAATTAGTATTTCTTTTGCACAGCTAAAACATGGCATTGCTAGATTTACTGTCAGGAGGGTGGAAAGATAACTTGGAAAGTGAAATTGCTGTGACGTGGCTCTGCAAGCTTCTGTATCCAGACTTGAGTGGGGTAAGCAGCCAGCTTCTCACTCCTTTAGAAGTGTTCAGAGCCAAGAGTTCCAGAATTGGGACCCATAAAATTCCATGAGTAAATAAGAGCCTCCTGAGACAGAAAGACCTGAGTCCAAATCCCAACTCTGCAACTTATTAGACAAGTTATTTAAGTATTCGACATCTATGAGCCTCAGTTTCCCCCTCTGTAAAGTGGGGACAATAATACTTACTAGTCATGGCATGAGAATGTGAAACAATACATGTAATACACTTGGCACAAGCCCGGTGTATAGTACATGCTTCAGAAATGGCAGCCATTATTATCACCTCTTCCCCTCCTAGAAGGTTTCAGCCCTAGTCCTATCCACAAGTGGAAATGTGATGTGTCAATTAATGGCTCCCTTCTCTTTCCAAGCATCCTATCTGTGGCTCAACCTAGGCTGGGAGTTGAGAGAGATGAAAGGACAGAAGTGAGGTAATGAGATAATGTTAGTCCTGTTGGAGGGCAGGCCTACATGGGTGTAGTCTCTAAAGCTGGGGATGAGGAGGAAGGAAGGGAGGATGCCAATGAAGCAAAAGCAACAGAAGTAAGAACCTCCAAGTACAATCTTGGCTACATTGCAGCAGTGCCCACAGCTGCCTCTGGTCCTGCTTCCCTGCCAAAGTCTAGCTATCCTTTAACTCTTTCTAAGGTTCCTATCTCCCCACCTCACTTGCTATCCTGAAGGTGACGGGAAAAGGCCAAGAGCTAAGAGGCTCTTTGCTCTCCTAGAAAGAAGAGGTCAACTCCTAATGTGGCTAGTTAGAATTCTAAATCAATTTCCTATTCATGCCACATATTGTTATTAAATGCCCCACACCAAGCACCAAACTAAGCCCAGACTCCGTCAGGGGACTGGGTTCTACAGTGGAATTGACACTGTCTCAGATATGGTATGGGTTACCTAAGACTTTGTGAAGAACACTAGTTCTATGGGGAAATAACTTCCGAGTTCTTGACTTGGAAAATGAGTGACTTGGAAAAGAACTTTAGAAACACAGGACATACATAGTAAGGTTGTAAACTAAAAATGGAGATAGCAAGACAGGTGAAGGAAGCAATTCTGCTTCTCCTTGCTAGAGCATTTTATTCAAATATTTGTGTTTGGTGCACGGCAGAAAGTAATTAAAAGTCTCTCATGCCAAGACATGTAATTTTCTGAAAAATAAACCTAATCCCATTGCTCTTCTGTTTAGAGCCTTTGCTGGCAGCCTTTTGCTCACTGGATGCTGTTGAAATTCCTTAACGTGCTATTCAAGGTTTTTCTCAAACCCACCTGATACTCACATTTCATCTCCAGTCTGCCGCATTTCGTTCTACGTTCTGGCCATGATTCTTTCCATGAGGACGCAAAGCCCCATCATATTGCTAAGCATTTTCACATGTTTGCTGCTCCCTCTGTCTGACTTGTCTTTTCTACAAGCCTCTCTCCACCCCTTTGTGGTCTAGCGAACACCTACTCATCCTTCAAAACCCGGCTTAAATAGTACCTTCTCTCTTAGCCAGTTCCTAGGTAGAAAGTGAATCTCTCACCTCTAGGTCCCAACATTCTTTGGCTTCCCTATTTTTCACATATCACAGAAACTGTCCAACTTCCTTACCCAGCAAAAGGTTAGTCCTCTCTGTAACCCCAGCTTTCCTGTAAGGGCCAATTCTTGGTAGAACCTATATTTGTGTTTGCTGAGTAAATTGATAAAATGAACGGCAATTGCAAAGTATTAGGAAGCCCAAAACATCAGTTTTGAAATTGCAATGGACTTCAGGTCCATAAACAATTTTACAACTTTTGTTCTTGTTGTGAATCACATCTGAACCATTTTCTCAGCACCAAGACTAAATAAAGGTGGGTTCAAGCAACCACACCAACAAAGATCATCAGACAGGCTTCTAGTTCCTTCCCATAAATTACTGTTATTTCACTAAGTTCCTGTAGGTCTGTGGAATGGGGGGGTGGGAATGAATGGAGTCACTGTTCCTCTCTAAAGGACAGGATGGGAGCTGACTGATCCCAAAGGAGGCAGTAAAGTCTCTAGGTTCTTTTTGATGTCCCACGGGACACACAAATGAGAAAGGGGCTCAGGAGGATACCACGGCTGCTTCCCCTTGGGGAGTACACATTATTCTACTCCACGGGTGTATAGCAGAAATACAAGATGTCGACTTTGAGGAATGGAGAATGTGTTCCTTAGGCCAGAAGCTCTGACAAAGAATGAGACTAAAAGCAAAGCCTTTTCATCTGTGGTCGAAAAGGAGCTTTAAGTTAAGAAAAACTGTAGTATTTAAGCAATCAAGTTTTCTCATTACCTCATTTTGTGACCTTTCTTTGTCTAATGTTATGTTTCCTGATCTTAAGAAATGTGTCTTTGAGTTTGAGTTTGAGTTTTATAATTTTCTTTACATCTTTTTTTGGAAGCAGACAAACTATAAATATCAATCTGTAGCATGTTCTTTTCAATGAAGTTCTAAAACACTGGCAGCACATTACAGTATGATAATAGTACATCTAGAAATACACTAAACAATATTTGAAATGAGTCTTCTAGAGGGCATTTTAAACGTCTTGAAGCAAAATTTTAAATACCATAGTTTGTGAGTATGTGTCTGTTAATAGCTTGAGATATAATTTATATGTAATTCACCCACTGAAAGTGAAGAATCCAATTCTTTTTTTGTAAATTCACAGAATTATGATAACATCAATGCAAACTAATTTTAGTTTTCCTTCCCCCTGAAGGAAACCCGGTATCCATTAGCTTTAACTCTCCATTCCAGCCATCCACAACCCCTAGCCCTAAACATTCCCGAATCTACATTCTGTCTCTATAGATTTGCCTATTCTGAACATTTCATATAAATGAGATTATATAATGTGGTCTTTTGTGACTGGTTTCTTTCACTTGGCATAATGGTTTTGATTTATCCATGTTATAGCATATATTGGTAGTTAATTTCTTTTTATGGCCAAATAATATTGCATTGTATGAATATACCACATTTTATCTATCCATTCATCAGTTGATGGGCATTTGGGTTGTTTCCATCCTTTGGTTATTATAATAATGCTGTCGTAAACATTTGTGTATAAGTTTTTTTGGACATATGTTTTCATTTCTCTTGGATATGTACCCAGAAGTATAATTGCTGGGACATATTGTAACTTAATATTTAACTTTTTGAGGAACTGCCAAATTGTTTACCCAAGTGGCTGTACCATTTGACATTCCCGCTATCAATATATGAAGGTTCCAATTTCTCCACAACCTTGCCACACTTACTGCTTTCCTTTTTAATTATAGCCATTCTAGTGGGTATGGGGTAGTATGTCATAGTGGTTTTAATTTGCATTTCTCTAAAAACTAATGATGTTGGGCATCTTTTTATGTGCTTATTGGCCATTTTTATATCTTCTTTGGGGAAAAATCTTTTCAGATATCTTTGCCCATTTTTAATTGTATTATTTATGTTTTTATTATTGAGTTATAAGGGATTTTTATGTATTCTAAATAGCAGTTCCTTCTCAAATATATGACTTCCAAATGTCATCATCTTTTCTCCCATTCTGTGGGTTGGGAGGTGGTACCATTTGCAAGACAAAAGCTTTTAACTTTGATACAGTCCTATTTATTTTTGTCTTTTGTCATTTATACTTTTGATATTATATGCAAGAAACCACTGTCTAATCCAAGGTGACAAAGATATATTTCTGTATTTTATTCTAAGAATTGTAGTTTCAGCTCTTGCATTTAGGTCTGTAATCTTTTTTGAGTTAATACAGCATTGTTTTAATACACGTTTATTGATTAGCTATAACATATATAATTTCAAATGTATAAAAAGTATAAAATAATCTTCCTTCCTCCAATCTCACTCAAATTTAATATATTCCTGCCATGTGCAAGCACTGTTAGGCATGGAAAAAAATGGATGAGTCACTGTCACTATGTCAAGAAATTTATAATCCAATAGAAAGTTAAAACATACAACCTCATGAGCAGTGCCATGTGTGAGACAAATTACTTGCTCTAGACAAAGCCCAAATACTTTCAAACCAGAAAAAATAGAAAGCATTTGTACTCAAGGTTGTCACCTCTACCTCAAGATGTATGGTTGTCACTGCCATGGCCACTAAGAAGAGGAAGGAAGCACTGAATTCAGGCTGAAGGTAGAGGGTACCTTCGTAGGGAAAAAGGTGCCCAATGTGTGGGTTTAGGATTTAGAAAGGGACAGGGAAGTGAGCACCCCAAATGGCTGGAATTAAAGGCAGCAAAGGCATAAAGGTAAGGCACCACAAAGAGAATCACAGGAATAATCATCATTCTCTGTGGCCAGTCCAAAGGGATGGTTCAGATGAGCTAAATAGAAACACTGTTCCCGGACAGTGAGGGATACCAGGGGGCAAGCAGAGGAACCTGAATCATGTCCTATCTTGTGATAAGGACCAGGCACAATGAAGCCATGTTTGGGAACGTTTGCTTTGTGGCAGAGTTTACAGCGGCATAAGGAAAGGCGGCACTACAGCTAATCACTCAGCTGGAAAGTCTAAACTTTCTATTTGTCTTTTCATTCGCTCTTTTTTCTTCCCCTTAGCATAAAGAGGGAAGTCTATTTCTGTATAGTTAATTATAAAAAAGAAATCATTTATAAACTGGGTCTTTGATGGGCTATTTAAGAAAAGGTCCTCTCCTGTGGGTAACCAAAGGAAACATTTAGAATGAAACACTTGAGGCAGGAATTTTGCACACTTCATTGTGGGAAGCCAGCCCACCCAGCCTGGCAGCCCAGTTGAGACCATCAAAAAATGGATTATTAAGGTAATGCAATTAGGGAGCTACTAAATCCTCTCAAATGCAGGCAAATCCTAATATAGCATGTAACTCCACAGGCAGGTAATGGGATAGGCCAGTTTCTCCTCTACCACACAAACAGTCCATATTTAAACTCACTGTTTTATTTTTTTTACGTCAATAAATCATTCTAATAAATGTGTAATAAATTTGTTCAGGAGGAAAGAGATGAAGCCTGTGATTTAAATGAGCAGAAGTTTAATAATTTATTAAGGCACAGATTGATATGGTGAAGGAAATCACCTATTATGAGGGAAGTGGTTTTAATGTACATTTTGAGGTGATTTCTGAATGATAATTATGCTAAAATAAATTTCAAACATTTTTTGGAAGCATCAAAAGATACTCTATAATTGCCCTACTTGTCTTAGGTCATGTAAAACTGCGTACTAAGACAAAAGATTTGTAACAAGCATTATAAAATATTTGCCAAGATGGATAAGCTTGAGAATGGTTCAAATGTACAATGCTCAGATGTACACAAAAGTCTTGTGTAGACTCTTGTAGTTGATGCTAAAGTGCAATTTGAATGGAAACAGTAACTGCCCCTCCTCAACACACACACAGAGACACACACACACATACTGTGCTAAGAGTCCTTCTTTTGAATAGGAACCAAAAGCTGTTTATTTGTTGAGGATTCAAAAAAAAAAAAACGGCAACAATAGAAGTCTATTCTGCTCATCATGAGTCTTATCAATTCTCTTTCAATGTTCTTCATCTGTTTTCATCTTTCCTAACAGAAGGCTGTTGGAAATACTCAGTTCTTGCCTAAGTCCCCACCTAAGCCAGGCCAATCTTCAAACAAGAAGCAGCTTTTTACGGGAGATCATTTTTACAAGAGTGAGTCGAAATGTCCTTATTTGAACTTAAAATCTTTGGTGCCAAAGAGTTGGAAATAGGCCAAGTCAGGGAGGCCAATTGTGATTTGGCCAAAAGACAAGGGAGAACTGTACATAGAAGGCCTATCAAATTCTTATTATTCTGCTAAGGCTAAAAACAGTAAGGGCAAAAGGACCCAAGTTTCCTCAGATTCAATTGAGTATCTGGATTAAAGAAAGAGCTCTAGACACAGAGTTCAAAGACACATTGGGTTCCACCTTGGGTCTCCAGCTAACCATCTACAGTGGGGGGAGGGAAGATCTGATCCGGGTTGTTCACCCCCCAGGGATACTGAGAGGATTAAATAAAGGATGGATTTGTGAATACTGAATAAAGCGATGGTAATTAGAAGGCATTGGAGTCGACCACACATCCCACTGTGGTGACCATATATCCCAGTTAGCCAAGGATAGGCCCAGATTTCATTTGTTGTTTCAGCATCTCAACTGGTTAATACTCCCTTTCACTTTCAAAAGTGTCTCATTTGAATGACAAACTATGTAAGCCACTGAGTCAGGCTAGTCTCATTTCTTTTTCAATATTTGAGAAAAATATTGCATATGTAATTTATGTTAGTTAAGGTCTTTTAACATTAGCCTGTTGAAATAATGTAAAAACATGAGCCAGACTTAAATGACTAGGTTGAATCATAATCAGTTGACTGGCACTTCCAGAGATGGCTATTAAGGTCTCCAGTGCCTGCTTCTACCAGCGAAGCAGGTCTTTTCTCAGGCCTGGCTCAAGCTAATCTCTGCCAGGGCTTCACAATACAGGTGACCTCCAGCTTCTCAAGTCTTTTTAGCTCCCTTGGTTTCCATGACACCACACTTCCTGGTTTTCTCTCATCTCTCTGAAAGCCCCTTTGTGAGCTTCTCTTTCACCTCTGACCCACGGGGTGGAGACTTCCTCAAACTGAGACCTTGTTCTGCTGTTCTTTCTTGATGTGATCTTTTATATCTCAGAGCTTGACCTTGATGTCCAGCAATGGCTAGCAAATCCAATTTGAATAAGATAAATCCATAATCTTACCTATTAAATTCTAGGCCCTCATCCCCAACAGGCTACAGTGTTCTCCCCCTGGATGGACTGTCTATATCCCAAACTCACCCTACCTAAACCGAAATCATGACCTCTCCAAACATAAAGGACCCTTTCAGCTCACATCAAGGGCCCCACTTTGCTTTTCACTGACAGTTGAAATGCTGGTTATTTTTACCCTTTTCTTTTATTCATCTATATCCTATGTCCTACCAAGTCCTGTTGATTCTTCAAAGTTCTCATTTCCATTGTTCTGGCGGTCAAACCCAAAAATCCTTCTACGGCTTACAAAGCTCTGAGCGGTCTTGCTCCTGCCTACTTCTCTTCTACATCCACCTTCATGTCTTACAATTGTCTTCCCTGTTTTCTACATTTTGACTAAACAAGTCTTCTTCAATTCTTCCAATACATACAACTTCTTTCTGTTTTGAAATTTTCAACATGCTATTCTTTCAGTCTATATAACATACTTCTTTCCTACTTCCAACTCCCTTCCCTCTTTCCTGGCTAATTTCTACTCTTCATTCAGGTCTCCATAAATGTCATTTCCTCCAGGGAACCTGAGGTTTATGCCCTATACAGAGTCAGGATTTAGAATCCAGAACTTTTCAGGGCACCCTGTTATATGATTGTATTGCATAGTATACTAGTCATCCTAGTAACTTACCACACTTGTAAGTGGGTTCCTAAAAAGGTGAGTTAATTGAAGGAGAGAAGTCAGGCATATCTCCTGATGTACTCTAAACACAGCATACCCACACCAAACCTTTCCCCTGCTATTGTTTCTGTGTAGGATGCCCTTCTCTTTATCTTACCCTATTCTCATCTTAAGTAAAATTCACTTGATGTAATATCTCCCCAATAACTGTCTCCAAAACTATAAAAATCTCCCTTTAACTTAATAAATCTTGGCGATTAAATCTTGGTCACTTTTGCATTTACTCGTACACTGATTTACACTGTAACAGCTGCTTTGTGTACATGTTCAATCCCCAAGTACATTACAAAACTCTTGAAGATCAGGAATCAAGACTTGTATTTTCTTTTTATGGCCCCTTGGTGCCTAATCTGGGGCTGTGCAGAACATGGTCAATATCCAACAAGTCCTCTGTATGACAAAATGTCTCAAAGCTACACTATCAACTTCCAACTTGTCCTAGACACTAGTACATATCTGTGGCACACCACATCTCATGCTGAAATCAGGACAAGAATCCAAGACCAACTCTCCTTCTTAGAACAAGCAGCTCATTCATCAGCGATGATATAAACAAGTGTTTGCCAACAGATTTCTTATCTTCGGAAAATCATTTCAGCAACATAAGAACTGAGACAGAAATACACTAAGACATTCTTTATTGGTCACTTATTTGCAGACTAACATACTCAGACTTTGCAGTCCATGAAAATGTGTCTGCAGAAAAAATCCCCTAAGTTCATCTCTATAACTCCTAAGATGATAGAGCTATTATGGAGCACCTTAAACATAAAGAGAGTACTTCTACCCCTTGACCTCCGAGTCTTCAGAGATGGGTCCATTCTTCATGGAAAATTGTGTGTGTGTGTGTGTGTGTGTGTGTGTGTGTTGTTAGAGAGAGAGAGGAAAGTAAGGGAGAGGAAAGGAGGGTAGAAGAGGGAAGAGAGATAGACAGATGATATGTTAATAATGACAGCTAAGGTCATTGATTTAGGCAGCCTAGATAGAGATCTTATTACTAGTCTCACTTTATTCAACAAGTGTTTATAACAGATGTATTATGTGACAGACCAGTGTCCAATGAGGAAAACTCAAAGATAAAAGGAAAGGATCTTCAGGAAGCTTTCAATCTGGCACAGGAAGCAGACAGTTTTAAAAACAGATATAATTGTGGGACAGAGAAGCAAAGCACTGTGATGAGTGCCAACACAGAAGTGGTGGAGGTACTTAGAAGCCAGAGAGGAACCCACTAACTCTGCCTGGAGGGTTCTGGAACAGCTTCCCAGAGAAAGAAGCCTCAACAGACTGGAGGGAGCAGGAAGAAACAACATCGCCATAGAGGTCAAGGTTTCTGTTTCAAAACAATCACTCTAGGCTTCAAGTTCTGCCAGCCAAAGCTCATTATTCACAGATGATCAGGTTTGTAAGGACCCAAACCTACTTACCCAGTTTTCAATCACAGGCTAGGCAAGAGAAGCTAGAAAGTAAACTCCCAACTCGTTCATCCTGTGGCTTGTTGGCAGCCCTGGGGAGACAGCTGATGGGAGCATGGTAACACAGAGCTGCATTGGCTATGTCATATTCATAACTGACTTTGGGCCTCTTTCCAACAAAAATGAGGACAGCTAGTGATCCAGAGTGCCAGCCAAGTGCCAGACACTGCCAAGCACTTTATACTATTCTCTCGCTTGACTCTCTGAAGGACTTTATGAGCTAGTAGTTTCCCTATTTCATAGACAAAAGGAGAAAAATCAACATTTAAGTGCCTGCTATTTTCCAAGCACTAAACAAAGAGTTTTATTACCAATTACCAATTCATTTAATCTTCAGAACACCCCTATGAATTAGGTACAATTATACCCGTTTTTAAACATGAAAAAACTGGTGCTCAGGGAGGTTAGGTAACTTGCCTAAGAACACACAGGAGGTACATCTAAGATCTGAACTGTCTACTAGGTTAAATCATATGAAATCGCATTTTCTGGCTGATTTGGTCTAGTAATACAATTTCAAAGGATTCCACTTAAGGTTTCCCAAATCCATATCCATTCACCTTCTATTATGCTCTCTCGTAAAATGGAACTGGCTTTTGATGTAGATGTAGATGTAGATGCATATGTACACACATATATATCATATATAAAGCAAGTATGGCGAAATGATAATAACTGCCACTAGTTGCAGGGTGTATGGGTAACCCTTTTTTTTTATAACTTTCCTATAAGTTTGAAATTGTTCAAAATGAAAAGGTGGTGGGGTGGGGGGTGACTTGTAAAGAAACTCCTGATAAAACCCTTAGTAAAAAGTTATTTGATTTCCTCAAATAGCATTTTTGCACTGCCCAAACTCAAAGACTTAACTTTATGAGGGTAAACAATTTATATTGAAAATTAATTCTATAGTCTTTATGGGCTGGCAGACTTATCTGTAAAGGGCCAGAGAATAAACATTTTGGGCTCTATGATCCACATACAAACTCTGTTTTGTTTTATTTACAACCTTTTGAAAATATAAAAGCCATTCTTAGCAAGAAGGGAGGCTAACACAAAAACAGGTTAAGGGTCATAATTTGCTGCCCCTGATACAGATGAAATTCCATAGAGTTCTATCTAAATAGTAAAAGTCATAGTCAGGAAAACAAGTCAGAAACTTTCATTTCTGGAATTATTTCAAAATGTTCTGATCAGGGTTCAAAGAATTAGATGGCTGCCATCAGCAACTCTGTACTGGGAGCGGCCTCCTTAGGGAATGGTTCTTTGCAGTCTTCCCTTTAAACCCTGAAGTCCTCAAGAACACAATGTAGTATTCAATTAACATTTTTAACAGCATGACACTTGTCACACTTCGCAGCTTTGTCACACTTTGATCCGAGACGTTTTATTTAATGTTGAGCAGAGGGCTCACTTTATTTGAGCTTAACCTCCAAAACTTCAACTATGAATACTTGGCAAAAGCAGCAGAGGAAGAGAAAGATGATTATAGCAAAAACATATCTACTATAATTCTATTTGGCACGTACGCTCTATTTTATACTCGCTATTACTGTAAGTTATACATTTATGTCTAAGTATTATCATATACGAAGCCACGCGTATTGTACTTCACAGGCAAAGTAAAAGCGCTCCCAGGGTAATTTGGAGGCTACTCAATTTCTATCTTCTATGCTGCCTGTAGGTGCCAGTCTTTTCTCTCTCCTGTTGTTGTAGTTTTTAATATAGGTCCACCACTCTCATTTGTCACCATTTAGTTTTGATGCTTCCACTTAAGAAAGCTGAAACCTATATCCACTGACCACAGCGTCCTGTCCTCTCATGTCCTCACTCTTATTGGACTTGCCTTATTATCGCAAGAAGGACCACTATGCCTTGATGTTTATATTTTTCCAAGGTCACCAACTCAGTGAGACCCAGTCGTTATCCTCTGTACTGCCCTTCTCCTCAGACTCCAGGTTTTTCGGCATCAATTCCATTCCACCACTACTCCCTATCCTCTTGCTTTCTTTACCCATTAAACTCTCAACTCTGGACACAGGACTGTAGGTAACAACAGCAAAAGCTAAGAAATCAGACTTCTGAATTTAAATCTTTCTTATTTTTATAAATTTAGCAAAGTTATGTAATCTTTTGTGCCTCAGTTACAAAAGGTGTGAAATGGGTGTCCTTATACACCACAGGCAAGTTTGGAATCAGGCTGATAAGAAGAAAACTAAACCCCAGCCTGAGAAGATGTCTTTTAGTTTGAAGAGAACTGTGAATTCTTTTCAGACTCATAAACAACTTAAATTTTTAGTGAACAAAGAGCATGGTGTCCCTCCACAGTTGCAACCAATAGTTAGAGCCAATCTAACTCAGACAAAACGATGAGAGTTTGTTGAACAAAAGAAAGAATTCACCCATGCTGTTCACGTATTTTTCAGCTGGGGTCATAACACTGTTATAGGACACTAGCTGGACTCTATTTTGAATAAAACAAAGTTGAAAAGCCCCAATAATTTAAAAAAAAAAATAGAACTGTATGTTATGAAAGCCCTAGCTTCAGAAGAGCTGAATTGCTAGTTTTCAAAATTTGAAATTATAGAGAGTTCTTATATTTTTAAATGTTGCTACACGAGTGGCAGTTATGGGTTAGAAGTCCTTAATCACCAGTATCCACAAAACTCTCTGGTTCTAGAGAATGGCCCAGCTTTAGGCATTCTCATCTACTCTCCAGAGACGGGTGTTAAACCTTTATGGATCCACTGTCTGGGAATCTTCACTTTCTTGAGACTCCCCCTAAACTGAATTTCCAGCCTTTTGGCCCCTGCCATCAACCAACCCCATGCCTGGAACAGGGGCCATCAACCAACTCCATGCCTGGAACAGTGTAAGTCTCCCTCCTGGCTAGATTGGTCTCTGGATACAAGTCCCACAAAATATACTTGCTAATCTCAGTCTGCAGCAGCCAAATATGCTCAAATTAAACCTAGCCCTGCCCCCATCCCTGACCAAAAAGGAGAGAGAAATCTTCCTCTACTGTTATTAGCTATCAGTGCATACAGCTCCTGGGTCATGTTTTTGTTTCTTATTGCTCTGTGGGTCCTGCCCTTAGAAATTTGTTTGCATCTGGTTTTCTCTGGCTACTAAGAAGGCTCTAGCTGGGCCTCATGCTACTGGCTTTCCTTGCCTGGGGCCACCAAATGCAGTTCATCCCACACTTAGCAAACTGTTTGCCAGCTACAGTCCATGTGGAAGTCAGGACTTGACCTTGGTCCTTGGACTCCTTCAAATAGAGGATTTATCAACAATAACTCATTTGTCTTATGTTTTGTCCTACCTACCTAGACAGTAACATCTGTCTATGTCCTGTGTTGTCCAGTTTCCTCAGTTTCACCTTCGGGCTGTCAGCTGTACAAACTCTTTATTTATTTAAAGAGGCCCCTGCTATAATTTGTGCCTCTGTATTGTCTAACCATACTGTTTCCTAACCATGGCCTGAACCTAAACCCCACTTCTCCACCCCTAAACCTAACATTCATCAGTGTGTTTGTAAAAGGCCACTGCACACATGAGAGTATCCATCCTCTAACTCAATGTCCTCATCTAGGTAAGAAACAAATTCTATGTATGCAAATATCTCTAGATCCAGATCCTAGAGCCTTGCCTTCAGACAAGCCCACTCAATCCAAAGTTAGGAATCTAAAGGTTAGGAAAACAAAAATTGGTACCAAAGACTGCCTGTAACAGAGCTAAGGGAGCATCATAGACATAAATTTTATCAGATTTGGGCTAGTCTGTTAACATTAGGAAAAAGGCTAAGTCCAGATTCATTGAAGAAGCAGGTTCTAGAATACAAGGTAAGTGTTAGGAGCCTGTCTGAGCTTGTCTCTGGTGAGATGCTAAACTAATTATGGTTCACCTATGAACTGAGCTCCGATTTAGATTCATAAAGGGAAGAGGTGGTGAGAGAAATGAGTATGAGAAGTGGGGAGAGATCATTGGAAGGACAGTATAAAAACAGCAATCAGGGGCTATAAATTTCTTTGAAGAAAGAAAGGCAGTGGGAGAGTAGGAAATAAGAGATGCTGATATGAAATGTGTTGAATGGTGCTACATAATAATCAACATTTACATAGCAAATGTAATTTTTAAGGCACCTTATCCACATGATCTTGTTGAAATTCACAAAAAGCTTATGGAATAGGCAACAATTATAAAGTTTTAACACCATTTTAGAGAGAAGAAAAAGAGACTAGAGAAGGTTACCTTACTTAAGGTGTGAAGTAAGTACCTGAGTTCTAGTTCTCAGGCTCTAAAACCCATGCTCTTGAAACAGTCTCTCTGACTCTATCTTGCTCAAGTCAGCAGGCTAAAGCTCCTGCTTTGGACATGCTAATCATTAGAGAAATTATGCTTGAGACTTGAGTTCTTACAAAACACCCTCTCCCATTTTCAGACTTTGGGTGGGTAACAAGTAGTCTTTCAACTATTATCAGTGGGTCCCAAACAATATTCTGAAAGTCACCAAAATTGGAGTGCATTCTATGTGATTCATTTACATACAGTGCAAGGTAAGAGTTATGGTGACAGAAATCAGAACAGTGCTTTTCTATTGATGGTTGAGAATGACTGGGAAAGTATATGAGGAAACTTTCTGTTCTTTATCTTGACCAAGGCATAGGTTACACACATGTACACAGTTTTCAGATTGAATAATTAAGAGCTGAGTATATACAAATAAATTTTTAAAAAGTACCAAAATTAAAGAACCTATTAAATATATTACAGTTTTGAAACCTATGAAGTCTATCATCTATATTTATCATCTATCATCTTGATTATGTCTATCTATCTATAAGTATTAAGGTTCTAGGTTATTTTATGTTCAGAACTAGTTCACAGAAAGCTCTTGAATCCATCATCATGGCAGCACTCTATGACAAAGCCTAGGTTCAAAATATAAAAGTTAAACACTGCAATTATTGTTCACATTTGAATTTTGCTGACAGCACAAATTAAATATATTCAAGCTACTTCAGGAAAGCAGGCACACCGAGTAAATTACCTGACATGCTTTAAGATGCTATGAGTAAATAGAAGCACTGTTTGCACTTGGCACAAGCTGCTTTTGTTAGAGGAGTAGAGGGGAGAAAGGCCACTACTTTTACCACAATTTGGTCAATATCCTTCCAATTACGTGTGCTCAAATTCTTACATTGTAAAAGTTGGTTGGAACTGAGTGGCAGCTATCAGATACTCCTTTATCTAGTTTGAAAATGCCACAGTTCCTACCACCCGCTACTGAACTCCAACTCCCTCACCTACTTATATTTATTATCTAACCCAGTGATATTTTTCAATTTCAGATTCAAAGTATGAATAAATTCATAACAAAAACACTGTAGTTTTACAGACAACTTGAAGAGTATTAATAACTTTTCTGGAATAAAAATCAATTGAATACAGGCTATACTTACTCGCAGAGAAGGATTCCGTTTTCTAACCCTGTCCGAAAATCTTTCTCTCCAAAGCTTCTGCCGGTTACTTGCTACAAAAAAAAAAAAAAAGAAAGAAAGAAAGAAAGAAAAAGAGCATAAATTTCTTTTTTTTAATCAGGAAGCACAGTGGTTTGTTTTCTTTTTTCTTTCTTTTATATCTTCTCTCTCTCTCTCTTTTATATATTTAAGAGCCTTGAAATAATTGGTGGCATTCTAAGAATGGGAAAAATCTATTAGGTATGAATTTCCTTTCCATGTGTAGTTTTGCTTAGATCAGCTAATCTTAAATTTAGACCATTTCTTTGAAGGTTTTTTTTTTTAGCACAGTGGTTTGTTTTCTTTTTTCTTTCTTTTATATCTTCTCTCTCTCTCTCTTTTATATATTTAAGAGCCTTGAAATAATTGGTGGCATTCTAAGAATGGGAAAAATCTATTAGGTATGAATTTCCTTTCCATGTGTAGTTTTGCTTAGATCAGCTAATCTTAAATTTAGACCATTTCTTTGAAGGTTTTTTTTTTTTTTTTTTCTTATCTAATACCTTTAAAAATATCTCTTCTTCCTGATAAGGATGTTACTTTTTGAGTGTGGCCATGATAAGTTAAGGCCATAGCCTCTTTAATCCTGAGGATGCAATCCACAGACTTTCAAAAGCCTGCAGAAAGCACCACCTAAGGATAAATTGTCTATATGTTAAAACGTTAAGGGAGAATTGAAGGGGAAGACTTAAACCTCTAACCTACAAAGACTAAGATAAAAAAATTAAAGCCAATGTCCATAATAATATGATGCGAAAGAGGAAAATAAAAGCTGGGAAATAAGAAACTGTGACAGCACAGAACTGATGGCCATTCTTGATTCCTCTGGCTCTCGGCAGCCCTTTGGCCTAGGCACCAGGGCATTCATTTGTTTGTTCCATATTTTCTGAGCATCTACAATATATCAGGTAAATATGCATACTATAAACCCTAAAGCAACCTCTAAAACACCAAAATAAAAAATTATAGCTAATAAAAAAGGAGATAAAATGAAACCATAAAAAATTACTCAAACAATAAAAACAGCAAAAAGAAAAAAGAGGAAAAGGAAATACAGAAGAAATAGAAATCAACTAGCAATATTATAGACTTAAATCTAACCACATCAACAAGTACACTAAATATATATTGCCTAAACACCCTCAATTAAAAAACAGAGATTGCCAGATTGGAGAAAAAGGCAAAACACAACTCTGTGCAGCCCTATGAGAAATACGCTTTTAATATAAAGACAGAAATATGTTAAAAATACAAGAACAGAATAAGATATACCATGTTAACATGAATCAAAAGAAAGCTGGAGTGTTATAGCAATATCAGACAAAGATAATTTTCAGAACAAAGAATAATACCAGAGACAGAGGAAGTCATTTCATAATGATAAAAAGTTAAGCTCATCAGGAAGACATAATGATCCTTAACATTTTTACATTTAATTTTTTTAAAAAGCATCAGAATTTATAAGCCAAAACAGATAGAGCAGCAAGGAGAAATACACAGATTCACAACAAGAGTCAGAAATTTAATATCCCTTTTTGAAAACTGATAGTACAAGCAGACAGAAAATCAAGAGAATAAGAAAGACTTGAACAACACTATTAACCAAATTGACTTAATTGGCATTTCTAGATACTCCACTGTACAACAGCAGAATACACATTTTCCTTCTTAAGTTCACAGTAAACATTTATTGAGATAGATCAATTTCTGTGTAAGATAATATCTTGGAGCTCCGAGCAAGATGGTGCAGTAGGAAAATGCAGTGCTTGCCTCCTCATACAACCACATCAAAATTACAACTAAACTACAGAACAACAGTCACTGAGAATCGCCTGAAGTTTAGCGGAACATAAGTCCTTTAACTAAAGACATACAGAAGAAGCTTCAGAGACTGGTGGGAGGAGTGAAAACCATAAGAAGCTGGTCCAACACCCACATGTGGCAGTTAAAATCAGAGGGCTATCTTGACTGCAGAGGTCCCCCCTGAGGGGCAAGAAGTCCCAGCTCCACACCTGGCTCCCCAGCCCAGGGTTGCAGTAACAGGAATAGAAGTCCCCATAGGATCTGACCGTGAAAAGCAACAGAGATTGTGGCTCAGTGAGACAAAAAATGCTGGAGTGCCAGTCATTCTTCTTAAAACGCCCTAACACCAACTAACTTGCTGACAAGACTCACTTGCTCTGAGCTCCAGCACTGGGGCAAGCAGCTTGAAAGGCCCCAGAAACATATGGGAACAAACTGAATTGTCTGGCTTCAGGGCAAGAGGTGGAGGGGCAGCTTTCTCCCAGACAAAAGTGCTGGCAAAATCCATTGTTCCTTTTTTGAGCACTTTATCTAAGGATGCAGACATGAAATGAGGGGTGAGGGTGCCAAATCTGAAGCTTCATCAACCTGACTAACACCATTTGCCCTGCCTTGGTGATTCCCTAAGACCCCGCAACACCCAGAAGGCCCACCCGAGCCACTTCCAGTGGCTTTTCCACACAGACGAACTGTCTTGTCTCATGTTGCCAAATTTCCTAAAATATCTCAAGTGTTCACACCCCCAAAAAACAGCATCTAGCCTTGGCATGCCCTATATTTCTTGCTAAGCAGCCCCAGGACTGCTGGTTGGTATTCAGCCTTGGTTCTCAGCTTAGCCTGTCCTAGGCACCTCCAAGCCCAGCACAAGTAGCAACCAACTGCAGACCACTTTGTAGCTCATACCAAGTGCCCGAGGTAGTGCACAGGCAGTGGTTGACCTTGGCCTGCACCAGAGCCCCTCCCAAGATACATCCAACCCAACACACTCTGTGGCCAACTTCAGACCACACCAGACAACTCCCAACCACCTCCACAAATGACACTGTCAAAAGGGCAGACTCAGCAGGCACCAGAGCCCAACTAAAGTGAATCCTGCTCCCTAGGGTCAGCCCCTGCACATCAGCCTCTCCACTACAGTCACTGGCCAGTCCTCACAACCAATCAGCTAAAAGGTCAATGCCTCCCATTGATGTGCCAACAGCAATCAAGGCTCAACTAAAACAGGAGGGCACACGCACAACCCACACAAGGGACACACCTGCAGTACCTGGCTCAGGTAACCAGGGAGACTGTGACACTGGGCTCCACAGGACACCTACTACATACGGCCAGTCTACCAAGACCGGGAGACATAGCAGCCCTACCTAATAGAAACAAACACAAGTAGGTGGCCAAAACAGGAAGACAAAGAAACACGTCCCAAAGGCAAGATCAGAACAATGCTCTAGAAAAAGAATAAACAAAACAGACACAAGCAGTCAGCCAAATGCAGAGTTCAAAACACTGGTTATAAGAATGCTCAATGATCTCAGTGAGAACTTCAACAAAGAGATAGGAAACATAAAAATGGAGGTAGAAGACATAAAGAAGAACCAGTCAGGAAAGAATATATTAGAGGGAATAACTGAAAGGAAGAATACATTAGAGGAAATTAACAGATTAGATGAAGCGGAGGATCAAATCAGCAGTTTAGAATATAAGGCAGCAGACAACACCCACTCAGAGCAGCAAATGGAAAAAGAATCCAAAAAATGAGGGTAGTTTAAGGAGCCTCTGGGACAACATCAAGCATACCAACATCACATCATAGGTGTATCAGAAGGAAGAGAGAGAGTGTGAGGAATTGAAAACCTATTTGAAGAAATAATGATGGAAAACTTCTCTAAACTGGAAAAGTACATAGATACACAAGCCCAAGAAGCACAGAGAGGCCCAAACAAGATGAACCTTAAGAGGCCCAAATCAAGACACATCGTAATTAAAATGCCAAAAGTTTAAAGGTTAAGAGAGAATCTTAAAAGCAGCAAGAGAAAAGCAGTTACCTAAGGGAGCACCCATAATCAGCTGATTTCTTTATAGAAACTTTGCAGGCCAAAGGGTTTAGTATTTATGAATAATAAAATGGCAATAATTACATATCCATCAACAATTACTTTAAATGTAAATGGATTAAGTGCTCCAATCAAAAGACACAGTGTGGCTGAATGGATAAGAAAACAAGAACTTTACACATGTTGCCTACAAGAGACTTACTTTAGATTGAAAGACACACACATACTGAAAGTAAAGGGATGGAAAAAGATATTTCATGAAAGTGGAAACAAAAAAAAAAACTGGGGTAGCAATACATACAAGACAAAATAGACTTTACAACAGAGGCTATAACAAGAGACAAAAAAGTACCCAGTAATTCTACTTTGGGGTACTTATCCAAAGAAACCCAAAACACTAATTTGAAAATATATATGCATTTATATGTTAATTGCATTATTTACAATAGCCAAGATATAGAAGCAACTTAAGTATCTATCAATGGATGAATAGACAAAGAGGTGGTACCTGTACACGATCAACATTACTGAGCCATAAAAAAAAAATGAAATCTTGCCATCTGCAATAACATGGATGGACTAGAGGGTATTATGCTTAGTGACTAAGTCAGACAAAGACAAATACCATAGGGAATATAGTCAACAATATTATAATAACTATGTATGATATCAGATGGTTTCTAGGTTTGAGGTGATGACTTCACAAGTTATATAAATGTCTAATCACTATGTCATGCACCTGAAACTGATATAATATTGTATGGAAACTGTAATTTTAAAATTTTTTAAAGAGTAAGTGAATTAGCATGTCAAACTCTTCTCACAGCGTCTGTCCCATAGTAAGAGCTCAAATTTCATTGTCAATATTGGCAACAGTAGTAGAATCACCATAATCTCATTCATGATTCCCCCTCTTCCAATATCTTTCTAGGTGCTTCTTCCCTGATCTTAAATGATGCCATACTTTACTGGTTGTCCTCCTAAATTCTAGTATCACCATACTGCATGACCCAAAAAGCATTTTCTTCTCTGACATGAATTAGCAGCAGGATAGTCAACCACTCACTCCTTTTTAATCACATGCCTTTCCTAGGCCACTCACCCCCAGACACTCCTACTTTCCTTCTACCTCAATTAATAAATACTCCTTTCTCTACTGCTGTAGGTACTTCTACCTCATTCATTTTCTAATGTAAAACATGGTTCCTTTTCTCCTTTTTTCACTTTTCCTTTGTTCTCTTTCTAACTACACACTGCCCTTCCCTAGGCAGTCCCATCGCTTTAAATATCTCATATACAATAGCTCATACATTTTTATGGATTTAAATATCTTGCCTTTAAATATCCTTAAATATCTTGCCTATGATAGATAACTCACACATTTTTATATATGGCTCTGACCCTTCTCCCCTCAAGTTCAGAATCAAATATACAATTTTTTACTCAACATCTCCACTGGCATAAATATTTCACATTTAAGATCAAAACAAAATTTGTGACATCTGTTCCCTGATCCAATCTGTTTTCCACCTCTGGTCTTCCCCATATCAATAAATGTCACCACCATCTTCATCCCCAGTAACATAGAGAAGCATTTAAACCATCAAAAGGAACAATGTTCCTCCCTCCAAAATGTACTTGAGATCTGTCTTTTTCTCTCTGTCTCTACACAACCACACTAATCCAAGCCTCCGTCATTTCTCAGCTGGATAACTGCAGCAGCCACCTTCATGGTCACTCTGCTTCCACTCTGGCCCCTTCACAAGCCGTCTCTCACACAGCTTCCATAAATCTTTCTATAGATCCATCTTGTGTCCTTCCTCACTACACCACAATAAATACAAGTTACATATACAACCCCTTCATTTTACAGATGACAAAAAATAATGTCCTGAAAATTAAATGCCTTGCTCAAGGCCATACAGCAAGCTATTAGCAAAGATGACTAGAATCAGGTCTCCCTTCACCCATGCCTGGGATTCACTGTCTGCAACACTACCTTCTGTGGCACGTCTTCTTGTACTTATATTGCTATACTCTCTTTAATAACAATAGCTCCTTATATCTATTCAGTCTGGGTTGGCAAAGAAACAGCACAGAAGTCCAGGCCTGAGGTTATTTAATCAACATTATCAGGCCATGATCCTCTCCAGCACTAGCTCTGAGTGCTTAATAGTGAGGATAATAAAATGTAATCTGCAGAATCCATTTATATTTTCATCATGTCATCAGAAAACCAGAAGGTGCTGTTTATAGCCCAGAGACTGACAGACTCCACTTAAAAAAATAAATCTAATTAAAAATACAGGCAATGCTCAAAAGCACCCTGGGAGCATTAAATCCTCTGATGCAGCCATTTTTGCTCTAGACACAAAAAATGGGTCAGTCCAGGAACATGTGAATGGATTTAGCAGCAACTGTGTTTGCACATCCTCCAGCTGTTCCTGCTTTACAAAGAGACAGAACAGAAGGTGCAAAGAAAGACAACACTCAAAGTGAGCTTTAACACAACAAAGTATTAGCAACTGATTTGAGAGCAAAAAGAAAGGACAGTCCAGAAAGAAAATGCTCTAGTGGGGTGGTTCTGGGCTTTGTGTGTTTTCTCCAATTCAAGGAGCAGAGACATGCTTCAGCCATGGTGTTATTTTTACCTGGGTATCATGTGGCTCCATAAACACGTCAGTTCTGGGCTAATTTTGGCAAATGAGTGTAACTATCATTTAGTTCTAAGCACAGTGAGAT
The DNA here is from genome assembly GCF_000325575.1 of Pteropus alecto. Classification (NCBI taxonomy): domain Eukaryota; kingdom Metazoa; phylum Chordata; class Mammalia; order Chiroptera; family Pteropodidae; genus Pteropus; species Pteropus alecto. Next base: position 1,660,635 of record NW_006442508.1, on the reverse strand, counting down.
ATAAAACCTTTGGATCCAAATTGCAGATCTGATGTGATAACTTCCTATACACATTGTCCAGGTTAAATGAGACCATAAAGAAACAATGTACATATCCAGAATATAACACATTATAAGAAACTGGCTTTCAAAATGCCAATGTCATGAAGGGGAGGGTTGCTATTCTAAAATAAAAGACTTAAGAGACATAACAACCAATTACACTGTATGCTCCTTAATGAAATGTCCATTTAAAAGAAACTTTATAGATGACATTTTGGGAACAATTGGGGAAATCTGGATATATACTGGTTGTTTGGTATTATTAGGGCTTCTCTTTATTAAGAGTCACAATGCCATGGTGGTTATGTAGGAGGATGTTCTTATGCTTTGGAGATGAACGCTAAAGTTTTTAGAAGGAAAGGAGTCTGGCGTCTATAATTTATTTTGAAATGGTTAAAAAATTACTAAGGGTACGTGTGAATGTGTGTGTGTGTTTAAGAAGCAAATACAGAAAATATTAACAATTATTTAAACTAGGTAGTATTTATATAGGTTTCCTTGAACCAATTTCTTCCTTCCTTCCTTCTTCCCTCCCTCCCCTCAACTCTTTTGAATGTTTCAAAGTATAATGAAATGTTCTCTGGGGCTAGGGCTAAAAGTCATTCAGCAGTCCAGGGAAAGTACTCAGGTCACCCTGTGTACTCCTCATTTATTTCTAAGAGCATTTTTTCATTTTTTTTCACTGATGACCGTCACTTAGTTCACCATTAGTCATTTCATTTATATACAACCTTAATGCTAACATCATGTTCATTTATATTCTCTCACCTGCTTATACGCAGAAATAGCACTTGCCAGCCAACAAATCGACATGACATTAGCATTAAGGATAAGAAGAAAGGAGGGGTCAAACCCCTTGATTTCCTGATTTGGGGCAAAGAACTGGAACTAGAGGCTCAGCCAAGTACACACCATCCAGTGACAGAGAGCTGTCACCATTTGATTGATTTCACCATTTGATATTCTAAAAACTGATTGATTTCACCATTTGATATTCTAAAAACTAAACAGTATTAGCTAAGAATCCAAAGTAACCACAAAACAGTTGTACTTTCCCAGTACTTGGCATTACAAAACGCATAAAATTCAAGTTAGAAAACTATTAGAATTCGCTGAAACAAATTATCAGATTACCAAATGAAAAGAAACCATGGTAAAATGCCCATTATACAGGTAGGATGATCTCATTTTAAACAGCCAATTCTTTAAAAAGTTGGTATGACGGGCAACACAACTTACGAAGGAAAGCAAAGAAGTGATCAATATAAAATGAGCGTGACTTTCAGAAGCGGGGAGGAAATTATCCCTGGGCCCAGTATGGGCTTCCAGGGTGGCAAAATTCTATTTCTTGATTTAAATCTACTTATTATCTTAAAAAAAAATTTTGCAATTATGATTGGCATATAATATATTAGTTTCAGGTATACAATGTGGTGATTAGACATTTATATAACTTACAAAGTGATCACCCTAATAAATGTGGTACCCACCTTACACCATACATAGTAATTACAATATAATCGACTATATTCCTTATGCTATACTTTATGGCCCCGTGACTATTTTGTAACTACCAATTTGTACTTCTTAATCCCTTCCCCTTTTTCACTGACCACTCAAACCCTAGCTCATCTGGCAACAATCAAAATGTTCTTTGTATCTATGCGTCTGTTTCTGTTTTGTTTATTTTTTTCCTTAGATTACACAGGTAAGTGAAATCACATGGGGTTTTGTCTTCTCTGTCTGACTTACTCTACTCAGCACAATTCTCTCTAAGTGCATCCATGTTATTGCAGATGGCAAGATTTCATTCTTTTTTTAATGTCTGAATAATATTCCATTATATATATGTACCACCTCTTCCTTTACTATTCATTCATTGATGGACACCCAGGTAGCCTCTATATCTTGGCTATTGTAAATAATGTTGCAATGAATATATGGATGCACATGTCCCTTCAAAGTAGTGTTTTGGGTTTCTTTGGATAAATACGCAGAAGTGAAATTACTGGGTCCTTCTTTCTCTCTTGTTATAGCCTTTCTTGTAAAGTCTATTTTGTCTGGTATAAGTACTTCTTTCCCAACTTTTATTTCCACTTTCATGAAATATCTTTTTCCATTCCTTTACTTTCAGCTTGTGTGTGTCTTTCGAGCTGAAATGAGTCTCCTGTAGCCAAGCCAGCCTTGATCTTCCCCTAGCCTGACTAAACTTTAGAGCAAGCTTCATCCCGCCTCTCAGCCCAGAACCCCCTTTCCTTAGGGCATTTACTTCAGACAGCTTGTCACTGTAAATTCTTTCTCTGATCCTTTGAGATGGAAATATTTTCAAAAGGCTTCTTTCCTATTTTATGATCCAGGACAGTCTTTCTCAATCCCTAGAAGCCATTCCTCCTAAAATGTAATTTTCGAGGAAGATAGCGCCCTACCTCCCAGGCCCTCTGGGAAGGCAGGGATGAAACTCCAGCTGTAAAAAATTATTACGGTTTATTATTATAATGTTAGTAAATTATTATAAGTCCTGCATTAATTATTTCTATTAAATCTTACAGAAACCTGAACTACTATGCAATAAAATAGTAAAGTCTATCAACTCATCTTGGTTTCCCTGAGTCTCTTTGCTGTTAGGGTCTTGTTTTCTTATGTTTTGATTAAAGTATTTAATCCTTTTTCATTTGAAGTGACTGTTTTAATAGATATGTGGTTACTGCCATTTTATTATTAATATTTTTAAATTTTTCTGTCTTCTTAAAGAAGTCCCTTTAACATTTCTTGTAATACTGGTTTGGTGGCAATGAACTCCTTTAGATTTTTCTTATCTGGGAAGCTTTTAATCTGTCCTTTGATTCTAAATGATAGCTTTGCTGGGTAGTATAATCTTGATTGTGGGTCCTAGCTTTCCATCACTTTGAATATTTCCTGCCAGTCCCTTCTGGCCTGCAAGTTTCTGCGGAGAAATCAGCAGACATAGTCTTATGGGAGCTCCCTTAGGTAACTGCTTTTCTCTTGCTTTGTGGCTCATTCTAAGTGGCCCAGGCCACTTGTCTTTAACTTTTGGCATTTTAATTATGATGTGTCTTGGTGTGGGTTCATCTTTGTTTTCTTGTTTGCTTCATCTTGTTTGGGACTCTCTGTGCTTTCTGGGCAAGTTTTCCATCATTATTTCTTCAAATAGGTTTTCAATTCTTCACTCTTTCTCTTTTCCTTCTGGTACCCCTATGCTGTGAAGGTTGGTACACTTGATGTTTCCCAGAGGCCCTTAAGCCATCCTCGTTTTGTTTTTGTTTTTGATTCTTTTTTCCTTTTGCTGTTTTGAGTGGGTGTTGTCTGCTACCTTATATTCTAAACTGCTGATTTGATCCTCTGCTTCATCTAATCTACTGTTGATTCTCTCTAATGTATTCTTCATTTCAGTTATTGTAGTCTTCGTTTCTGACTAGTTCTTTTTTACGTTTTCTATCTTTGTTTTGTTTCCTATATCTTTGTTGAAGTTCTCACTGAGAACATTGAGCATCCTTATAACCAGTGTTTTCAACTCTGCATTTGGTGGAATGCTTGTGTCCATTTTATTTATTCTTTTTTAGAGCATTGTCCTGATCTTGCATTTGGGACATGTTTTTTGTCTCCCCATTTTGGCTATTTCCCTGTGTCTTTTCTATGTATTAGGTAGAGGTGTTATGCCTCCCTGTCTTAGTAGAGTGGCTTTATGTAGTAGGTGTCCTATGGGGCTCAATGGCACAGTTTCCCTGTTCACTTGAGTTGGGTGCTGCAGGTATGTCCCTTGTGTGGGTTCTGTATGCTTTCTTGTTGTAGTTGAGCCTTGATTGCTGTTGGCACGTCAATGAGAGGGACTGACCCTTGGACTGCTTGGTTGTGAGGACTGGCCGGTGACAGGGGCTGACCCTAGGGATCAGAAGTAGCTTTAGCAGGGCTCTAGTGTCTGCCCTTTGGGTTTGTTGTCTGAAGATGAAGCTACAGGAGCTCTGGCTTGCTTTGAAGCCTGCCACTGGGCATGCTGACCCCAGAGTCTCCTGGGAGAGGCTCTGCCACAGGCCAAGTTCAGCTGCAGCCTGTGCTCTGGCCTGGGTCACTTGGAATGAGCCACAAGGTAATCCGCAGTTGGCTGCCACCCACACTGGGCATGGAGGTGTTTAGGAGAGGCCAAGCTTAAGACTAAGGCCAGCTGCCACCAAAGTCTGGATTGTGGCTGCTCAGCAAGATGCATGGGGCATGCTGAGGTCAGATGTTACCTGTTTGGGGTTTATGAACCTTTGAGAAATTTTAGAAAAGTCCACAGCATGAGCCAAGGCAGGCCATGGAAAAGCTACTGGAAATGGCATGGTGGGCCCATATAAGTTGGGTGCGGTGGGGTCTCAGGGAGTCAGCAGGGTAAGGCAAATGGAGTTAACTACATTGATGGAGACTCAGATATGGCAACTATCTGCATGTTTGGAGAGGGTAGGGCTCAACAAAGAGACAATGGATTCTACCAGTACTTCTCTCTGGGAGAAAGCTACCCCTCCAGTCTTGTCCTGAAGCCAGATAATTCAGTTCTTCCCTGCATGTCCCTAGCGCCTTTCAAGCTACTGCCTCAGCACTGGAGCTCAGAGTGAGTGAGTCAGCACACAGGCCCTTTAGAGGAATGCCTGGTACTCCAGCAGCCCTCTGTCTCATTCATCCACAATCTCTGCTGTTTTTCATAGCCAGGAGTTGTGGGGACTTCTCTTCATGGCACTGGATCCCTGGGCTGCGGAGTTTGGTGTGGGGCTAAAGCCACTAACTCCTCAGGAGGGACTTCTACAGTCAAGATATCTCTCCTGATTCGCACGTGGGTGTGGGAGTAGCCCATTTCTGTCTCTGCCCCTCTTACCAGTCTCAATGTGGTTTCCTCTGCATTGTCCTTAGTTATAAGACTTCTGTTCAGCTATACTTCAGGCAATTCTCAATGATATTCTTTAATTTAGTTGTAATTGTGAAGTGGTTATGAAACGATGCAAACACAGCATTTATCTACTCCGCCATCTTCACTAGACACAGTGATTTCAATTATAAACTAAGCTATGTATTTGTTTTATGTGGTTTTCTGTAATTGTGTAATATTTTACAATTGAAAAGATTTTAAAGGGGTACTGGGAATACTGTTAGCCTCCATAGTGGCTCAATCTCACTTTTTTTCTCTCGGTAGTAACTAAAGCCATTTCCATTTGGTTTTACTCAGAAAAGACTTTATAGTGAGAAAATAACACTTTTAAAGGTTTGTCATTCAAATGTAACAGAAATACACTTCTATCTAATAATAAAATCTATTATTAAAATGGTGGCTGGGATCCACACATGCCTGCTGCATAGTGTATTTTAAAACAAACATATGAATATTGGACAAAGGAGCTAATGTACTATTGGCTTTGGAACATAAAAGATACATCGTCTTCAGAGAGTTTGCCATTTAAATGGCTCTAGGCAGGCTCTTGGGGTTGGTAATGACCATAATGCCCCTCATCCCCGCCTATGTTTGAATCACATAGTTGTCTAGCAACACCTTGTCAGGACTGTAAGAGGCCAAAAGTCAAGCCAACTAAGTTCTAGTCACAGTTCTGCTAATAACCAAGGGCTGCCACAAAATCACTTCATGTCTAAGAGCTCTGCAAAAATCCATAGATTCTCTGAACCCTTTTCCACCCTAGCCTCTCCTCTTGCAATTTTGATAACAGGACAGCATCTTTTATTGAACCTTAACTGATTCATTTACTCCTTAGCTCCCCAAGGTAATAAAGCTACCAACAGCTGGTTACCAGATTGTGCCCTAGATGAGAGCACCCAGCTGATCAGAGACAAGCTGAGGTAAAAGCCAGTCTGAGCTCTCCATGTCAAACCACACAAACTCTTCTGAAGGAAGAGTCCTGTTTTCCTAATTCACACAAAGCCATTGTCTGTACTCACAATGTCCACCCTGACATGTCTTTTCAAGTTGACACAGGGGTACTCAGTGGGCTAGCACAGGCCCTGATATGAGTACTATATTATCCCTGTTATGTAGATAAAGGAACTTAAGTACAGATCATTACGTAATCTGCCCCATTTCATATAGCTAGTAGGAGGCAAAGCCAGGACTTTAAGATGGACAGTCTGGCTCCTGACCTATGCTTCTAACCAGTATGTTATGCTGCCTAAACATGTCTGTGTCCCTGTTGATTTTTCTCCTATAATCAGTTGAGTTGTAAATAAAGATTTGACTTCTCACTGCCTGTACCACCTTCTTCTCTCTTTAATGTGCCTTTTCCTTAACCTGTAGAATAGAAAATAACCTCCAAATTCAGACATGTGTCAATATATCTGTAACTTTATTATCAATTCACTCAAACCATGGAGGTGAAATAAAAATCTTTGTGATGTCACTGGATTTTTATCTATAAATTTAAAAAATCATCATAAATATCCAAAGAATCTGAATTAAAATAATCCTATGTATATCTTGACCCTCTATGGAATGAAAAATAAATCTCCATTAATAGGGAATAGAGGGGTTGAGAAGGAAGATGCCTCATTAAGGCCATTAGGCATTTCTACAACAACGACAAAAAATTTCTTACCTATCTTCCTCTGATTGTTTAAACTTACAAATAATATGTTATGCTGGAAATCTGTTCTTTTGGCTGGTTTGTGATGAAAACAGCAGGTGGTAATCCCAGTGCTCTGAAATGTCATTCTCACTGGGAATCAATGACTGCAGTTTGGTGGCTGCCCAACTGAAGAAGCAGCTGCCATCCTAGCTAGGATTGGAGTGAACATTGTTCAGGCTTGTGCACAGCCCTCCTTACCTCTTCCTGCACAATGTGCACATCAGCAAGGAAGGACTCCTATCCTCAGAGTGTTACAAAGAACTATAAAATAACAGTATAATACTGCACTGCAGAGAGATTAAAGAAGAAACAGGAAGGATAGTCTTTATAAATCTAATAGGTGAGAACCATGTTAAACCAAAACCAAAACAAAACCTACAAGTGGAACTTCTGTCTACATATCATCTTAAAAAACTTTATTAACCAAAAGATAGAGGAGAGGAAGAAAGGGAAAAAAAATTAAAGGTAACTGTGTGATTGTTACAACACATGCTATGTTCTAAGAGGTCTTTGGTTATGTTTTAAAATCCCTTTATAATCGAGTCATCTTGAGAGATGTCCTAGAACCAAAGATGTTCTGCTAAATGTTTAACAACTGGTTCTCACTAATGCCGGCAAGGGAGCCCTGACGTTTAGCATTTGCCAGTCTCCATGGTGCAAAAACTCTCACCATAGCCCATTTTAAGCTTAACCTGATGTCACTCAACACAGCATGAGGAGATGTGCAGTCTTCACTCCTGAGCCTTCAAGCTGGTTCCAAACTACCACTGCAAACTCGCAGTCTGGATTACATACACAACAGGTCCTCAAATAATACCATTTTGTTCAATGTCATTTCATTATAACATTGATGACAGGCCATAGAAATTTAACTCTTGTTTATAACAATTAACCTATCATAAAATTGACTTCATTACATCATTTTACTTAACATCACAGAACCTGTCGACAACATTGAGTACTTACTGTACATTATGAAACTAACAGCTTAAATGCAGTGTTTCAAATGTATTACAATTTCTAAATATCCATGATATTGAGAATTTATCAAATAATAATTGAAAACAAAGCATAATAACTATATAAACATCTAAATGTTTCTAAATTTGTATATACTCTTGTTCGCAAAGTCAAGATCTTACAGAAAGATACAACTACTTTGCTGGCATAAACGTTATTATCCTTTCAGGCAGCTGTTTCCAGTTTCCTGGGTACAGGTAGGCAATAGAAAGCTAAGTGAATAGTCTCTACTAAATTCCTAAAATTGGAGCAGTAAGAATAATTGAAAGAATAGGCCTTTCTCAAGCATTTGAAATCAAATATAAAAACTTTTGTCCTCCCAAGGTAAATATTTTCTAGCTGTGGAATACATTCAGGTTCTCAAAAGCTTGTACTCTCTCTAATTCTGAATTTGAAAACATATTTCTTCCTCTTCCCCTTATAGGAAAGCCAAGAATTATATATAGCAAAGCTCATAATTGTCTACAATCCATTCTAGTGTACAGTGATATAATTTTTAACCAAATAAATTTGTAGGCAATTAACCAGGCTATAACAATCTTTTAGAGGATAAGGGATAAACTGCGTTTACTTGCAACATAAGGACACAAACTATCCAAATGAGAGGCTTGACTACACTGCTTGGGAGGTAATAAATACACAGAACTAGCAAAGCAGACCAGTTGTTATTTCACTACTGATTTGACACAGAGAGCTGTTGTTTGCAAAAGGAAGAGAGGGAAGACTAATGCTGTTTGCAACAATCAACAGCTCTGTTCTTTTTCTTTCTTTTTTTTTTTTTTAATTGCTAGAACACCTGCTGCCTCAGTCTCTTCAGACTCATCCATTATGCAACATGTGGTGGTGATGGGACCAGAATGTGCCATTGCACACAATGGCGAACCTGAGGAAAGACAAAGGAGCAGAACCAACATCTCAAAGAGCATGCAGTAAATAACCCACACATTTCCTCTTCTCACTCTCAGTATTGGCAGATTATTCAAAGATCCACTCACACCAAAACTTATTGAGTTGTCATTTTATGGCATTGGGAGAAGTGAAAGGGCAAAGACAATACTTGTTCTTCACATAATAACTTTAGGGGGATTAAATTATTATTTCATGGGGATTTGCCTCCACATTTACTCTTTGGCCTACCCAAGAGAGGAAATACAGAAGCAGCATTTCTTTTTTTGTGTCTGAGGGTGCCAAAAGTTTCAAAGTAAGACATTAATACAAAGTGTCCCATAGAATCCTAGTTCCACAGGCTATTGAGAGATGTGATTTGGAAAAAATATTCCATGGTCAAGTAAGTTTGAGAAATGCTGTGTTTTTTTTTTAATTTAAATGTGTGTGTGTGCGTGTGTGTGTGTCGGGGTGTGTGTATATATATATCAGGGGTTTTTTTTTCAACATTGAACTTCTCAGAGTCAATAATATGCTAATGCACACTGAGGTCTTCCAGTGGGGGATAAAATATTCTTTCCCAATGTATCTAACTAAGACTTCTTTTTGAGAAAACTCTGGTGGGTGGGACCAGTGTTCAGTAGAACATGCATTAGGAAACTGGCTTTCTGAAGAGCTGGCTCACTTATAGTCTAGAGGGACTAAACAGGCCCTCATGTTGTTTGGCCTTCACGGTACTGGACCACCTGGTACTTTAAAAAACTTTTAATAAGCTGCCAAAATTTAAAAATCAGAAGAGCTAATATTTAAACAACAACAACAAAGGTTTTTCTTATTGCTTCTCTTGGAAAAAAGTGAACAGGGCACACCGCCCACAGACTTGCTTTCTCTATGTAGGATATTTTAAACCATAAGGGAATTTAAAAAACAAACCAAAACAAAAAGGCATCTGGTTTGTCATAAAGTTAAAGAAAGAAAAATTACAAGTGTACTTGGGTATAGATGTTCAGAGAAGTGAAACAAGGCAAGTGAGAGTAGGATATTAAAGAGGTCTTCTAAAAAGAGATGAGCTCTGATTGGTAGTGAGAAAGGAGGGATGTGTGCAGAGCTAAAGGAAGTTCCAAAAACACAAGCGCAGGGCTGGAATCAATAAGTAAAAACAGATCACAAGCTGCTTCAAAATATAGATACAAAACACACGTTTGATGTAATTTTGCAAATTAATTGCACACGGCAGTCAGGAATTTTAACAAATAAGTAGCTCTGAGCCATAGATAGGGTCAAATCAAGCCATCTGGCCATTAAATCCAACCTCTAAGAGGATAAACAGTAGATATTTCTTAAATATATGACCAAGTAATTCTCAAAACAATTATCATCAAATGCCAGATGCGAAAGCCATTACATCAAAATCCTTGCCAGTTCCACAGACCTGAGATAGCAGGGCCTCTAAAAACCAGTTCGAAAATAATTCTGGATCCTCAGAGATCCTATTACCAAGAAGGAAAAATAGATTTTCAAGTGCTCGCTTTGAAATATTAAGCATTGTTCCACCCAGATCTTTCCACCATCCTAGAACATTAAAAACCAGTTCAAAGTGAGTCAGCTTTTAAAATAAAGTATCACCTTGCCTAAAGTCACAATGCATAGCAATTTAATTTCACCATAATGTGATTACCACATTCTTTAACACACACACACACACACACACACACACACAAAATATTTTCCTATTAAGAACTTAGATCTAGAATATGACAGGAGCTCAAAACATGTTTCTCAATCTGAGTTAAGATCAGACTGTTGCTGTTTTATAAGTTCTGTTATCTTTCGCAGAATGACTCTTCCAAGATTTCTACTAACTACTCAAAATCCCACCTCCCAAACTTGATTAGTCTTCTATCTATATTCTCAAAAGAATGTCTTACTTTGAAAAGTTTGGCATCTTCAGACGCACACACAAAATCGCTTTAAAATGTTGGGAGCTACCAGAATCATCTCTAACCTGAGCACCTTTTTTTTCTCCTTTTAAGCAAGAACTGCCTCCCTTTCTTTCTGAGCAAGTTCTTCCAACACAGGCCCTTGTTACTGCTCCCTCTTCCTCTGATCTCCTCCCCTCTTTCCTCTTTGCACTGCTGATCAAGCTGGAGGATCTTCAGAATACTCTTTGTATATGGTAGTCTTGATTCAAATATTTTAAATATTCAATTTATTGTAGTAACATTGGTAATAACATTATATAAATTTCAGGTGTACAACATTACAATTCAATATTTGTATTCTCTTATTGCAAGCTCGAGGCAGTAGGAAACAATAAAAAATGTTTTCTACTGCCTCGAGCTTGAGTCCAACTCCTTAGATTGCTGATCAAGGAAATCTGCTATAAGAGTCTACCCCTTATGTGAATTCAGCACACATACCCATGCCTCTTTGTGTTTGCTCATGCCACTTACCATATCTGGAATGTCTTCACTCTTTATTTATTTATGTCCACTCCCATGTTCAACTCTCAAAATACAAATACTCTAAGATTTCTCCGAAGTACCCAGTAGACCCTATATTCCTTAGTAAGCCAAATTTCTCTCCGACTCCCAAAGCACTTATTGTTTTTCGTACAAGAAACAGACAGGATTTATAATCAGAAGATCTAGACTTAAATCCTACCTCCACCACTAACTAAGATGTGGTTTAAGGAAGCTATATCTGCACTGTAGCTCTTTCCTTACGTTAAGGATTAAAAGAAGTTTTGTATATGAGAGCACATAAAAATTGTTAATGTAATTTACCTTGAATTGTCACTAATATTTATATGTTATTTCCTGTGTCCCTCAGTAGATTCATTCATTCAACCATTATTTACAGAGCACATATTCTGTAGCTGATAATGTTCTAGAGACTGGGGATGTGGTCCCTAAATTTGTGGCACCATTTGGTAGACAAAACACATAATAAACAACATAACATATAATACAATATAAGGTAGTGATCAGAGCTTTGAAGAAAAATAGAGCAAAACAAGTGTCAAGATAAAAAGTGTCAAAGAATCGATTACTACTTGGGATAATTTAGATTGAAAAGACTTTTCGAAGGTGGAGATACATAATCAGATCTAATGAAGAAGGCAGTGAGGAATTCTCACTTCTGTGGGAAAAGCATTCAAGACAGAGAAATGCAAGTTCAAAGCCCACAGGTGAGTGTGAGCATGGAGTGTCTGGTAAAGAAAAAAGCATGTACCACTGAAATAAAGCCAATAAGGGTGGCAGGACCACAAGATGATGGCAGAGAGGCAGCTAATAGCTTTATAGGCAATAATAAAGACCTTAGAACTTATTCTCAGTGTTATTCAAAGTCAGTGAAAACAGAGTTTTGATCAGGGAAGTGATATAATTTGATTAATATTTAAATATATTATTCTGGCATTTTACGAAGAATTGACATAGGGGAGCAAGTGGGCAAGACTGGGGACAGAAAGACCATTGAGGACACAATTGCACAGGCTAGGTGAGAAAGACGGTAATTTGGACTAGGGTGGTAGCTGAGGGGATGATTAGAAGTGGTCAGATCCCAGGCTTATTTTGATGATAGATGCTAAAAGGTTTATTGATGAATTAACTAAATGTGAGATATCAATGAAGGAAAAAAGTCAAGAATGTCTGTACATTTTGACCCTGAACAACAGGATACATGATAGTACAAGTTATTGAAATAGGAAAGATTTGGAGAGGAGCAGATTTATAAGAAAACAGCAGGAGCTGTATTTTATTCCTATTAAGGTTGATATGACTGTATGATATCCAAGTGCAGACACTGGGGAAACTGTTAGATATACTTGAGCTCAAAGGAAAAGACAGAGCTAGAGATATACATGTGGGTGTGGACAATGAGATAAAATCATCCATGGCGTGTGCAAGAGAAGACGTCCAAGGACTGAACCCTGGGCCAGTCAACAATGAAAAGTCAGTAAAAAGAGGATAATCCAACAAAAGAGAACAAGAAGAAATGGTTAACGAGTTAGGAGGACAATTATAGTAGGATGATAAGATGAAGATGTTATAGAAGCCAAGGGAGAAAAAAATGTTTGAAGAGGGAAGCAGTGGTTAATGGTCCAATGATGTTGAGAGGTTATGTAAAATAAGAACTATGAATTGCCCATTGGATTTAGGCAATGAAGGACACAGGTAATCTCGACATGAGTAATTTCTATAGAATGATGAGGATACAAGTATACTGGAGTGGAAAAAGGAAGGAAAGCATAGTAAACTCTTAGAATAAATAGATATGGAGAAGTAGGTGGAGATAGATGTGCAGTTTAGAAAGGGTACATGCTAAAGGAATGACCCAGTAGAAAAAGAGAAGTCAAAGATGTAGGAAAGAGGGGGATGGCAACTGAAAGAGCAAAGAGTACATTTTTTAATATGTGAGGGTATGTAGATCACAAGGGTAAGATCTGGCCTTAGATATGCAGGGAGAGATCATTTATTGTAACAGAAGGAAAGCAGAGTAAATGGGTACAGATGCAGGATACATGATAAGTTTGATGGTGGGAAGATTAGTAGTTCTCTTCAGATTGCTTTTTAGAAGCTATCAGGTGAGGGCTAGAAAAGGAGAATGGCATTGAAGGTTTAGGAAAGAAAAACATGAGGGGGAAAAAGTGAACAGATATCTGAGTGGTGACTGAGTGTGGGCTGCCATTTGATGGTCCGCTTCCCCCTCATCCCCTTCTTGGCTCTCCTTCAAAAACCTCTAAAGCTTTGCAATTGTTACCCATGAGCACAAAATCCTGGGACTTTTGCTTAAAATAAGCCTGATTTCTTTGAGTAACTCAAAATCTGAAAGCCAAAAGAAACTCAAAGCCAGATTTTTTGCAAGCTTTTCAAAACCGGCAATGATATTATCCTGATTTTTCAGGATTTTACAACTAGAAAGTTTCTCTGGAATACATGTAACTAGCCATACCTTGGACACTATGAAAATGCCTGGTACTACAAGCATGGCCCACAGCCCACATTTAAAGTCACCTTCATCTCTCATTTTGACAAATACATGGGAGTCATTGATGAGTGGAACAGTCCAGAGAAATAACACTTCAAAGGCTTGGGAAATCTAAACTGACCTAAAGAAGAAGGCATAAAATAGACCAGAATGGTATGACTTTTGAGTTGGTGGGGAAGGGAGTATTTAAAATTATCAATGTCCAGCTACCAAGAGGTAGAGCTTATTAACTCTCTACCTCCTAACAGGTATTGTGGTCTTCAGCCCAATGAATTCATAGGATGATCCTGTGACATCCTTACAAATATCATGGGGAAACCTGTCCATTTGACTATATTTAAGTGGAGCCATCATGAGAAATCCTCTGCTGAGTCTTTTGGGAAGAAGGATTTGAAAATCACTAAGATAAACACCTTGCCTGGGTTCCCTAGGGTAATTTGACAGCTTTGTAGCTTCTTAAAAATAAGAGTTTCTCCATAAATGAGCTTCATGAACATATCCAACAGACAAATGCTGAGAATTAAAAATCTGAGCTGCTACCTGTGTACTACATTGGCCAAATAACAGACAGTAGAGTGTATAAAAGTAAATAGAACTCCAAAAGTTAGCTGGAGTGTTGCTGCCAACTTTGATCTTATTTGAATGAGGAAAAAACAGATACCTTATAATGCAGGACTATAAGCCTTAACCCAAACTCTTCAATTTATAATTTCTTAAATTTTAGAATGGTAATAAAATGTATATACTGCCTATTATGCAATAACTCCATGGGATCTAGGAATGTACCCTGTAATCAAACACAATTTTTTTTATGGTAAAATGTTTGAATAGTTACTTAAAAGAGAATAAATAAAAATAATGAATAGCCTGAAGTCATTTCAGGTCAGGTCAGAGTTTTGCTACTAAGCAAATTTTGAAAGGAAGGAAGGAAGAATGAAAGGAAGAATGGAAGGAAGAAAGGAAGGGAGGGAGGGAGGGAGGACGGTGGGAGTGAAAGAAGAAAGGAAAAACCAAAAAAAAATTTTTAACCTAAAATTAAAAAGAGAACTTCCACTTCTCAAAGCTTTTTAGGTTTGGTAATTGTTCCCAAATGACTGTGGACCTGTACAAATAACAGCAAATATGCAAGCTTTGGCCTATAAGTTTGCTCTATTGGATTACCAGACTCCTAAAGATCTGCCACATTTACCACATGAAAAGTAAATGGAAAAAATGAACATTATCAAAATGTTGAATGCCACCAGGCAAGCACCATCTCTGGAGTATGATTTGTGACACTGTATAAATGGTGCCCAGCATGTGTCAGTGCTTCTCATTGCTCTGTGATAGACATTACTAAATATTATTTGGCCTTTGAGTTCAGTGGTATCTATAAACATGACATTGATATTCTGTTTTTTGGTAGAGCTATAAGACGTAAAATGCTTATTGACCACTGACCTTCCAAGAATATCATTTAATATGTGAAAATAAAAAGGACCATGTGCCAGATCCAAATTCCCCTTAGACAGGATCAAATATATAAAGTTAAAAAAGAACTTAATAGACTTGAAGAGATACTTATATACTCACTCATGTTCATAACAGAATTATTCACAGTAGCCAAAAGATAGAAGCAACTGAGTGTCCATCAACAGATGAATGGATAAACAAACGGTGGTATATACATACAACGGAATATTATTCAGCTTTAAAAAGGAAAGAAATGTTACATTTCCTGTCACATGTTACAACATGGATGAACACTGAGGACATAATGTTAAGTGAAATAAGCCAGGCACAAAAGGACAAATACTTTGATTCCACAATTCCTAGATTAGTCAAATTCAGAGACAGAAAGTGAAGTGTTGGTTGCCAGGAGCTGGGGAAAGGGCAGTAAGGAGTTATTGTTTAATGGGTACAAAGTTTCAGTATTGCAAGATGAAAAGAGTTCTGGAGATGGATGGGTGAGATGGTTGCACAACAATATGAATATACGTAATGCCACACAACTGTATACTTAAAGTGGTCAAAATGCTAAATTTTGTGTCATGTGTATTTTACCAAAATTAAAAATAATAATTATGATGATGATGATGATGAATTTAATAACAAAAGGCATTTTCTGAAAAAATATACCGAACAACCTGAAAGATGACACAGAAACTCTACAAGAAGCTGCCAAAAGAGTCCAAAATTACAAGGAAGTGTATAGTTGTTAGGTAGGTAGCCATGAGAGATGGGAGCAAAGGCCCAAATCTGTAACCATAGAAATGACAACACTGACAGCCCAACCCAAAACGCTGCCCCTAGGACCTCCCAGAAAAAACTCATTTTTCAAATAACAATACCCCTACATCCTGGAGTACAAGGAAATAAATGACCATAACACTGCAAACAGTTTAGGACAGCCACAAACTGCTTGTGTAGTAAGGAGTACTCTGACCTTTTTACCTCAGTCTCATTATAACATTATTATAATGTCATACATACACCCGGAAGTTCATGAATCTCATTATAACAAACTGAATTCTGGGAAGGTACATGTGCAGTTAACAATAGGTTATATAACAGCCAACTGTCAATCAATGACCTCACACATCAATCAGTTAGCACCACCCTTGTAACCACACATTATGACCCAGATATAAGACAGACCTCCCCATCTCTATGAGGCTACAGCCTTCTCCTGTATAGCCCGTTTCTCTCTTGAAATGTCCTTCAATAAATCTTACTTTTCCTAAACTTCGCTGATCTGTAATTCTTTACTGAGTCAGTGAAAAGGACCGAGGTTCCCCAGTACTATCAGGGCAATGAGGGACTAAGATCGCCCCTGGTAACATAGTGACAAAACAGAAAGCTATGTAGAAGAAAAAGGAAAAGAAGACTGAACTGTTTGCCTCTGAATAAATTACCTCCTTGGGAATTTGTGGTGGCCTTCAGTGTGTAGGTTGGTGGCTTTCAAGATGATGGGCAGCAACTGAACTGTCTCTAAGCCTTGATAAGGATCATAAATTTGGGAGGCCTCAGAAACAGAGTTCATTAAGTAATCAAGAAAGAAGAAAGAGGAACCTACTAGCAGTGCTTCTCAATCTGATTACACATTACAATTGCTGGAAATACCTCCCCAGCCAGAGATTAATTTAATGTTCCTGGGACAGAGCCCGGCCATTGACATTTTTTTTAAGCTTCTCAGGTAATTCTCATGTGCAGACAGGGTGGAGAACCATTGATCTAGGGCAGGGATCAGCAAAGGTTTTCTGTAAGGGACCGGACAGTAAATCTTTTAGACTTTGTGAACCGCATTATCTCTGTCACAACGATTCAACTCTGCCTTTGTAAAAGTGTGAAAACTGCCATAGACAAACATAAATTAATGGGTGTGGTTCTGTTACAAAAAAACTTTTTTTGAGGTTCTGAATACATAAAATGTGCACCAAAGAGTAGACAGAAATCCTAGGAAACACAAAGAGATGAGAAGTGCCAACGTTGCAAATTTCTAAATTCTGCAAGTAGATGAATATGCTTCTGGTCGCTCTGATGCAGGAGTGGATTTACTCTGTAGAATATTTGCTGACTTAACAAATAACTGTGTACTCACCATGAGAAAGACACTGTGCTAGATATGAGAAATATGGTGATGAGGCATGTAGAGGAGAGAAAACATACATTAAATTACACACATGCAAAATTACAACTATTGCCAGTTCAAGAAAAGAAAAACATATGGTGCTAAGAGAGCTGAGGTTGAAGAGACTTGATCTACTCAAGAAAATGGCTCCTGAGCTGAGATCTGAAGAAGGTAAGGAAGGAAAGAGAGAGGGAAGAGCCTTCCAGGAAGAGGAAATGGCACATGTACAGCCCAGTGGATGGAGGCAATGTGACAAGAGTGAAGGACACGAAGGAGAATATTCTGGTAGGAGATCAGAGAGCAAGGTGAGCAGAGCTTGACACTTGGACTGAGATGTGGGTGGAACAAGAATTAGCACAGTCTTGCACAGAACTTGAAGAAATGTCGACTGACCCCAGGAACAATGGAAAGCATGGACCCTATTTAAGCAGAGTTGGGAAAAGGGTAACAGGTCAGATTAGTGTTTTGGGAAGATCTCATGTAAAGAGAAAGAATTGGGAGAAGGAGAAGTGGGGAGTGGACACAGATCAACACTAGGATACTTTCGTTGTAGACCCCTAATAGGAAACCATGCCACAATTAACCAATAGAGATATTTCTAGCAATTAAAAATGCCCAGGACCTGGATTCTAGACATTAATCAAAGATTTACTGGCAAAGGTAAAATGAAGCCTCTCTTGTTTTCTCTTGTTCTGTCTGAGCCCTAAAAACAGATACAGGTTCCACTCCCCTTTTCTGCTATTCAAAAGTTGAGCATTCCTATGAAAATGTTCATAAGCTGAAATGGTGTAAAGCAAAGAAGCAATTACCTTAGGACACATATTGCTAACGGTTGCACAAAATAAATCAAGATAAAACACAGGTGCTTACAGACAGTTCAAAACTATGGGTCTTGATGCTGAGATGCTGAGTGTAGTTCCCAGGGAAGAGGCTTAGCGGCACCACTCTCGCTGTACTGGGTACCGCTACCTCCACAACAGCTGTTGCCAAACAAATTCTGAATGTTATTTTTCCTTATTGCCTTTTTGCATATTTCAGATTTCTTTCAGTAGCAAAAACAGGTAGTAATGTAGGTCTTTACTAAAAGCGAAATGGTGTAATGCAAACTTTCAAAAAGCAGGGATACCTGTAACATAGTCTGTGCTCTAGGCTATGGCTGATAACATAAGCGCAGGTTTATCATTTTTAAAAAAGTGACCTCTAGGAAATCAACTATGTCTAGATCTTAAATAGTTGACACTTTGGTCAATCAGCCTAAGTTCTTCAGGGGGGCCTTTGGGGGTTTTGGAAAAGAACTTCATAGTAAAAAAAAAAAAAACTATGAATTTTCCTCAACTGGTTCTCTGTATGGATAAGTCCCCTTGAGACCTTCTAGGGGAGTAAATGATTGTAGCAGCACAGAAGAGTGTTCAGTTGGTTCAGTATTTGGTTTACTCTTCAGGTGGTTCAAGATCTCGGATCCTCTCCAAGTAGCCTCATCCCAAGAGAACTGAGCTGTGCCATGTTGGTGATCAAAACTGCACACAAGAGACCAGTGTGTGCTATTAAACCTATGTTCACTGACTTCATGTAAAGATGGAATTTCAATATAAACTCTGAAAAAGTAAAAGGTCTATTTTAAATTTCCAGGCAATTACAAGTGAGGGAAAATGTTGCCTTTTGCCAGCTGTATTAGTTTTTTGGGGGAAAAAAGCCAAACACACTTTTCCTCTTTTATGTTTCATATCCAAGCCACAAGCCAGCAAACACTGGTATTTACCCTAATGTTAATAAAAGTAAATTACTTTGTGGTTTTGGGTCACTGGTATAAAACTTGTACTCTTTTTAGTTTATGTTAATATACAAAAGTTCAAAATTTCAAGATGTATCCAGCACAAACTGATGACTAACTTATGTTTTTCTATATGATTCAAAGCATTTTTTCAGTCTATGTTTGAATTACCTCTCCTTTTCTATGCCAAATGCTCTCATGATTCCCATGGGATTCTTTTTCTTCTTTTCTTCTACCTTTTTACCTTTATGATGTTAGAATTTTTCTTTCAGCTTGAACCCTCTCCTGGATTATAATCTACTCAGGGAGGAAGTCAAATCCATAAGATGTTACATTACCATGAAAACTCTCATCTCAAACCATAAGTTACCAATAAAGATTTTTTTCCAGAGAAATGAAATCTAATTAATCCTTTTTGCAGTTTCCTTTTTATTTCCTAAAGGATACAAGTCAACTGGGACCAGCATAAACAACTTTAAAAGAACATTCTAGGACCTACTGCACAAATGCCAAACATACTGCCTCCCTCCCAAATCCATCGAGTCACCACACCAGATGTTGGGGCTGCATAAACCCAAAGTTCAGCATGTTTTCAAGCCGGTCTTTCCATCAGCCAGATGCTCAAGTTGATGGTTCCCTTTATAATTATTTATCATACAAAGAGAATTTCACAGACCTGAAGCAGCAGCACCCCCTTGGCAATGCTGGCCAAAATGCTAAATATATTGGTCTTCTGCAAGCTGTCCAAAAACATGCTACTGATTTAGACAGTCTTGCAGAACAATCAATCACAGTCTAGGCCCCAGTGAAGGGCCGTGGTCTGCATATGTTCATTTCATTAGGATCTTCCTTAGGTCTGACGACTTTTCTCCTTTATATTTTTAAACTAAGGTGACCATTTCCATGCAAAGCAAAGGAACAGCATGTGAGGGGGAAATGCCACTTAGGCTAATGTTTTGCTGATGGCTTTCATAATTCTGAGTCCTCAAAAGCAAAATCTAGATCATGTTGAGGGCCTCCCATCCTTTAAGACATTGCCAAGCTTTCAAGAACCTAACAGAAATCAGGCACCGGCCCTAAAAGCAATCCCAATAAAGTCTGCCTCCCCTTGCTGCTATTTTTGTGCCAAGTTTGTCACAGACACTCTAAGGGAATATTTCAGTAATCTAGAACTATACTCTCTTGCTCTCGTGATTTGAGACAGAGATTAGGTACTGATAACAGTGAAATGGGACCACAGATCTTCAGCTTCTCAAAATCCATCTGTAATTTCCTTTTACGTGTTTTGCCTTTTTCTTTTTTGACGCAAAAAACAATAAAAATTGTGCAACTCACAACAGAACTATACATCAAATGAGGCAAAATGTATAGGTCACTTTAAGTAGTCAAATAAGTACAAACAAACTGCATCTAGCACTGCTTGGTCTCGGATGAGAAAGACATGGCCAAAATATAGATTCTGGAGCCAGACTAGGGTTTGAGACCCTATTCATCCATTTCCTAGCTGTGAGCAAGTTATACTTAAACACTCTTTGCCTCAGCTTCCTCATAATATTTTTTTGTGACGATTCAACAAATTCATAGTGCTTAGAAAGTACTAGAGTTTAGTAAAAAGTCCAGCATATGGTAACTACTGCATAAATGTTTGCTATTACTACTTCTATAAAACTATAAACAAAACAGATTATTACATCTCAGTTATTAAACAAATAGAAAGAAATCAGGAAAAAGAGTCACTCAGAAATGATTTGGGGTTTCCTTGGGGGGGGGCGGGGAACCAGCAATCTCCAAATGACCAATGTGTGGCACCTGCCACACGCAGGTCCTAGAGAAACTGAGGACAGCAGGAAGTTCATCTGAGCAGGAGTCTTCCTGCCACCAGGCATGTCATTTTGGCTCTCAACATCAGTCAACCACACAAACTAAAATAAAAGGCTTATCTACAAAAGGAAAAGTGAAAAAGACATACCTTCTCAACCACTTGTCACAGCACACAAATGAACTAAGGGAGGGTTGATGGGCAGAGGAACTTGTGACCAAAGCAGGTTGCTCAGTCCAAAGACTGAGCTGATCAGGAGTATGAGGTAGGAGGGACTCTGACAAAGCTGGACTCACAGCGCATCAAAACCAGCAGCTGCTCAAGAGGAACACTGTGGCTTACTAGTGACAGCTGTAACTTCAAGATCAAACAGTAGGTGATAATCATCTCATTTTTTAAATGTCATAATCAAGTCTACCTTGTGGATTGAAATATTTATCTTTATTAAATATTAGCTCAAAGGTGTGGATAGAAAAACTATGCACAGGATTGCAGGGCTGGCTATTGTGCAAACTCCTTCGCAAACAAAAACATGCCTCTTCAGCACTCCTCCTGCCTTCACATGGGTCAAGAACCTGTCTCCTGTCTCTTTCCTATGTTCTTCTTAACTTCTTTTGTGGCCTAGGCACAGGTTTGCAATAATCCCCCCCTCAGGACCAAAATCACCTGTGCTCTCTCAGTTCTACTGACTCACCTCCCCACCCCATTTCCTCTGTCCTCCAACCACTAAATCGCTCAGACTTTCTCGGGATGGGATCAGCACCCACATTTTTAAGAAGATACCCCTCCTAGAAGATTCTTGCTATAGTTTAGACTGTGCATCCCTTGAAGTGGTAGGATTTTATCTTTAATATGCTATACCCAGTGCCTATCGCAGTGCTGGACACATAGTAAATGCTCAAAAATATTTATTCAACGAACAAATCCACAGCAATTTCAACTTCTAAAGGGTCTTAGTTCTTCGAATCTCCTTTTAGCAAGTGAGAGGCTCCTCCAATCCATGTCTGCCTCACCTTGAGCCTCATTTGCACCTCACTCTGCAGCATATCCTGAATGAACTTGAACTCAGAAGTTTCCTGATGGCATCATCTGCTTTCTCACTATTCTTTTACTCTTAACACTACCTCACATCTACTGCATCAATTTTTCATTTCCATCAGGATCTCCAATAGCCCTATGTTCCTAATATGCCACTTCTGTTTTGGCTTCAGTGACCTTCCTAGGCATCTGGGCTGCATGACTGACAATTTCAGATAGAATCACCATCTCCTGATCTGCCAAAACTTGGACCACATGGTCTACGTTATCTGTACTTGTAACGTTCGTTAAACAAATCCTCAGTGGGTGGCTCTCTTCCAAAAAGTTCAACTGGCAGTTCAATGGGAGTGACTTTCAAATTTGTATTTCTAGCTCTGTTTCTAACCAGATCCAAAGTTGCAACTGCCTAAATCGCTTCACACATATAGCTTTGCTGGATCTTCAAACTCACCATGGCCAAAAACAAGCTTAGTATCTCCCCTCCCAAATCAATTTCTTCTCTCGATTTCCCTATAGCTTCTAAAACTACTACCAGTGCATTTTCTACAATGACAAACTTCACTTGTCTTCTCTTTACACCCCCTCGCCACTTATAATTTTATAAGGTCTGTTCATCAAACTTCTTCACCATCTCTCAAATCTGAATCTACCTTTCCATTGGTACAGCCCTGATACATCCTCCATGACAGAGAACTTCCAATTTCCAGGCTCTCTTGACATCTGGCTTCCAGGTAAATTCAGTCACTGAGAGGCTTTGGTGAAGACTAGGGCAACTGGAGTGGAAAGGCCAGGGAGCCTCTCCTTCCCTAGTTCTGCCTCAGGTGGTGTCTCCAGCAGTGACCACCTCCCCTCCATAGCCCCAGCTCTCACAAGTCAGCCCCTCTCTCCACACTGACAGCTCCCACCAAGCAACCCTTGTGTCTGGGTTCAGGTCACACTTCTTCTCCCTCTGTCCATTCAGCTCTAAGAGTAGTGGTAGCTTTTTGCCATTGCTGATCTCTGGGTTGCCTCACTGTCTTGTTTGGCTTCTTAGCCCTTAAAACAGCCATGTAACCAATTCCCTCAAATTCCCTCCATTGAAATACCTAATATGGTTTTTGTTTTCCTTAATGAAAACTGATACTTCATCCTAACTGAAGTTTCTCTTTAACTGTACTCTAATTCATTCTTATATTGCTGCCATGAAGCCAGCCATAATCACCATCTTCACCATCAAAATAGCATGATATAAAAATACATCAGAAAGCATCATTTATACAGTGCTTGCACATGTTAGTCATTACACTGAGAGTTTTACATATCGTAGTTCATTGATCCTTATAAAATCCTATGAGGCCAGTATTTTTTCCCCATTTTGTAACTGAGAATGATGAGGCTCAGAGAGCAACTTACGAAGGTTAAATAGCAACTAAGTGACTCACAATGCCTCAAAAGTTCATGCAAACTCCTTCTACCCTAGGACACTATTCAGACACTGTCAATTACTGCTCATTGTCTCAGGAACAAGTTCAACTTCTTCAGCCTGTTCTTCCAAAGTCTCGCAGCAATCCAGCTTTAATTCATTTTTCCAGTCGTGGCTCCACTTTCTCCTTACTCATATCCTGACTGACTACATGCTGTTTCCTTCACATATGTGATTATCATCTTCCCACCTCTCTTCTATCACTCAGATGCCTCCAAGATCTATTCAAATTCAATATAATTTCATCATAACATTAATTAATTACCTACTATTTCCAAAGCACAGTCCTCTTGCCTTTCTCTGAAGTTCCCCACCACAAAATTTCTCATTCATTTATCTATTGTTTGGATTATATTCTAGTTGTATTTTTATTTTTACATCTTTAAAATAAAGACTTTGAGGGAAAAGATGGTGTTTTAAAGATTTTTTAAAAAATCTCTCATCAGCATCTAAGGGTGACTTTTAGAAATCACTCTTAGATGATTTGGAAATATTTGTTGAATGCATCGATGAACTCCTCATAGGCACAGCATCCTGTGGTTTTTGGAAGAAATAGAAGTCAAAGGCCTAAGGCTTTGTACAAATTCTCTACCTTTACCATGTTAGGGACATGGATATTAGAGCCAAACTATCTAACTGCCTATGTTTTAACCCAGCTCTAGCACCTCATATCTGTACGATTTGGAGTGAACTACTTAACTACCTGGGCTACTATTTTCTCAACTATAAAATGAAAATAACAGAACTACTTGCCTCATAGTAATATTGGGAGGATTAAATGAGCTACTTATATAAAGTACCTACGACCTATTAAGTGCTCAAAAAAAAATCTTTTTTTAAAAAAATTAACCACCCCCCACTTCCACCCCTGACCTATAGATGTTGCCATTTCCCCTTAAGAAATGGATCTCTGAAGGCGGGGCGTCTCCTCCCACACGCTTGCAGCGTGCACCTGGGGCCTGGTGCACCCGAGGCCTGGCACACCCAGGGCCTGGCACACCCGGGGTACAGTCCATGGCTCAACTTGGGGTGCGAACCCAGGACTTTCTGCATGTAAAGCAGACGTGCTAACCACTACACTATGGAGCCACCCCAAAATTAGTTTTTCTTAATATGGCATCACCTCTCAAACCAGTGGTACGACAGACCATAATATGTATATTATGTATTAATATACATAATTTACTTAAGTTATGTAAATAAAAATCTCTGATCCATAATCCCCCTCTAGGTCTCCTTTCTGGTCTCCAAAAAACAAATAGTCTATTCCTAGTAAAAAAGATAATCAAATTGATTATAAGCAGAATAATGTCAATAAGACTCTGAAAGCAGATAAAATTGACAACTAAGAAGTTAAAATATTTCAGAAAACTTGTCTAAAGCAAGAGCTATGTGTCCAATAAACCCAATAAATTTGTTACATGATGCCTATTATAGAGAACACATATGCATTTTCCCTGTATTTAACCAAAGCATAAATTCTGGATTTTTAGGTTTGCTATGCCCAGTTTCCAAGTGGTACTTTCCCGTTGTGCACTCTAGCTCTAATGGCCCTAGTGTTAGTGACAGAGTGCTGGTTGGCCTTCCCTTCCTACATAGTAACAAAATATTGTCCTTGCCCTTGAAACCTAGCCCCCATGTTGTGAGGAACCCCAGGCCACATGCAGAGGCCACATGTAGATACTATGGTGACGGTCCCAGCTAAGGTCAGAGCTGACTTCCAGCAACAACTATAAGACATGTGAGCAAGTGGACTTTAGACAATTCCAGTCCTCAGCCTTTGAGCTGATGCAGCTAATGCTGAGCGGAGCAAAGACAAAATATTTCTGTAAAGCTCTGACCAAATTGTAAGTTTGTGAGTGAAATAAATTGTCATTGTTTTCAGCCACTAAGTTTGGAGTAATTTGTTAAGCAGATATAATAACTAGAGCAGATGGTTTGTTATGCAACAATAGCTACCTGACAAAGGCAGTATCTTCTACCTGCTTCTGCCTTGGTCTATCTCCCTCAAAACTACAACAAAGAAGATGGTCTAGGGCACAGGGTATAGTTTTAAATATATGTTAATCTGATAATAAAGCTAATTTTAGTTAAAAGTAGCTAAAACATAATTGTCTAATTACTTAAGACAAGGCACATGACTTGCTACAACTGGGGATTTTGTGATTGCTCTTCTGGGGAAAACAAAAACAAAACAATCTCACCCCCAACCCCCCCAAAAATCAAATAAATATGAGATATAAGAACATGCATCAAAAAGTGCTACAGATTTCTGAAAAGTAAAAGAACAGGGAATTTAATTGGATCATTCATTTTATCTGTTAATAAAATGATATATGGATGCTAAAACAGAAGTTAACAATAAGCTGTGTGAGAAATACAAACTTAGTCATGTTTCAAAATAATGTTTAATAAAAGTCATGCTGCTATTGAGTCATAAGTATTATAAACTCCTATAGACCAAATAATCTCACTCACAAAATCACTATCATAATGAAAGAAATTTACATAGCTATTTCACTGATACTATAAGAACCTATGCAGGCAAAAAAAAAAAAAAAATCAGATGTCTTTGAACCAGTAGCTAAATAAAATTAGAGGTAAAGGAATATTAAAATACAAACTCACTAAACAGATAAGTAATTATACTAGTAATTCTGAAGAAACAAGGAATTTCTATGTGTTTAGGGTGTAGTCAAAAAGTACTCCCATTGGATATCTTGTCTAAAGCCAAAGAGACAGCAACAAGTAAATGTAGCCAAAACGTTTAAAAAAATTCTTGACATTGTAAACTAACCACGGCAGTAACAATTCAGAACTTGAGTAGTTCACCAAAGTCAGAGTATTAAATTTATCTGTGTGCTGAGTCAAAGCAACCAAATGCAGAAATCCTCATCAGTGTGTTTATAGTATGGCTGATTTTTTAAAATTTTGGGTAGTGTATGAAATAAATCTGAAAAAAAAAACCCAACTAAATAGATGATGCCAACCACCCTGAAATAGCTGAGAGTTTAAGGCACATTCTTAGAAGCTAATTTGAAGATACAACTAAGATCATGTGCTGCCGACCTTGCACACAGTTGGACTAAAGCGATGTCCTCCCCAAATGCCCAGGCTCAGTTGTAAGGACCAATCTAAGCAGTGTCTCTCCACATCATGCAATCCAGCCCCACCCTCTCTGTTCTGTGGACTGGTTCCAACCTCATCACTCCTGGCTCACCCTTTTTTTTTTTAGGGTCAAGGGGAATACACCCAGATGTGGTCAACATGAATTTGTTCACAATATTGTATGATACATTAAATAACAACTCATCCTTTTATCTAAAGCCATACTTTTAAATACTATAATTAATAGCAGCCACCCCTTTCTTCATCTTTCAGAATGATCAGCTATTGTTTTCCTTCTAATTTGGGAAAACTGTATTCTAGAAAAGAAACTACACACAAATATTTACAACCATCAAACCCTCAGAGAAATACAGTACATTTTGGGGCTATGTCTATAGTATTCATGTCAATAACTCCAACCAACCAGTCAAAGAAGCAGGTTTGCATTAAATTTGACCATATATGTGTGCATGCAGGCACGCAAGTTATGTACAAACTCATGCACACACACATAGCTGTAAAACTGGAAGAATTACATTTCTGTGCTATGAAAACATTTAACACAGAATTAGAAAGGGTCAGGATTTCAAACTCTCATTATCACATCATGAGCATGGAATTGCCTTTAAAACATACCAACCATGTGTGAAAATAGCCTAATAATCAGATCAGATTCACAAGTGCTCTCTAGAAAATAGCCTGCTATGAATGTTGACGTGCCTTGCATTGCTGACATCTCTGCTTTATCTTTTAGAAATAGCTATAAAATGTGCACTGCCACTAGAGACATCACCTTGAGACAGACACTCAGAGGGCTGTTTGGATGCTGTGGATTTCTCCCAGAGCTTACGTGAGGAAACAAACCAAAAAGGGTGTGACATCTTGGCATAGGATGAACAGCTGGCCGCACCTACTCCCAAATATGCAGCTATTTTGCTCCCAGGCACACATTCTCTTTCTCTTGATCATCTACCTATTGGAAAAAGCTCCATTTTTATTAATTTCTATTTAGCAAACATATAAAAAATTTTTTCAGAATTAAAATCTTTAAGCAACTTCTTTACAAACTAGTAAAATAGAAATTAAATTTTAGTTTAATAAACTAGTGATCAAAGAGAAGCACCTGGCTGTTTAATATACTCACTCCCTTATTTACCAAACAGATTCTATCCCAGCCCCTGAAAGCAAGGTTTACATTACAGCGGTGGATAAAAACAGGAAACATAAATGTAACTGCAAATGCTGGTGAGGGCCATGAAGGGAGCATGACGGCAGTTAGAGAAGAGAATAATGGAGGTGGGGGGTGATTTACATGACATGGGAAAGAAAGACTGGATAAGCCTCTCCAGAGCAATAGTATTTAAACTTAGCTATGAAGGATGAATGGACATTAACCAGGTTAAGGGTGTTAGAGGTAGTAGAGCAAAAAGAAAAAGGTGGAAGAGAATAAAAGGGTGGGACAGGGAAGAAGATTCTTTCCAAAAAAAACAGTATTAGTAGAGCTGCACAGGTAGGAAATTCATTCTAATAAAAAAGCTTTATATAACAAATAAATTGGGGAGGTGCCAGCCAAGATGGCAGAGTAGGTAAATGCTGTGCTCTTACAACCACTTCAAAATTACAACTAAACTACAGAACAGCCATCACTGGGAGTCACCTGAAGTTTAACTGAACAGAAATCCTACAACTTGGGACACACAGAAGAGGCTACCTCAAGACTAGTAGGAGGGGCAAATACACGAAAAGAGCTGGTCCCACACACAGGTGTGGTGATTGAGAATCAGGACAAATATCTCAGCTTTGAAAGTCACCCCAGAAGAGCAAGGGGGTCCTGGCCCCACAATGAGTTCCTCAGACCAGGGTTCTAGTGCCAGGAAGAGAAGTCTCCACAATTCTGGCTGTGAAAACCAGCAGAGACAGTGGATGAGTGACAGGAAAATCCACTGGAATCATAGACATTTCTCTTTAGAGGCCCAGAATGGACTTGCTCACTGACAACCTTATTCTCTCAGAGCTCCAGTGCTGGGCAGCAGCTTGAAAGTTGTCAGGGACATACATGGAGGAACTGAGTTGTCTGGCAGAGAGGGCAGTTTTCTCTCAGACAGAAGTGCTGGCAGAGGGCATTGCTCCTTTGTTGAACCTTCCCCGCAGCTGCCATATCTGAGTCTCCATCATGAATCTGGCTAACACAGATCATCTGCTCTGGTAATTCTCTGAGACCCAGCCACACCCAACGTGGGGGCCCACCCAAGCCACTTCCAGTGGCTTTTTCATACAAATGGCCTGTCTTGACACATGCTGCAGACTTTCATAAAATCTCTCAAAGATTCACAAAACCCAACCAAGCAGCATCTGGCCTCGGCATGCCTCAGACCTCCTGCTGAGCAGCCTCAAGCCCAACAAGTTGCAGATGGCCTCAGTTGGTGGTTTTGCCTCTCCAGGCACCTTCAAGCTCAACACTAGTGGAAGATATCTGCTGAGACATCTGACTCTTGCCAGATGGCTCTGGGTAGGGCACTGACTGTGGCTAAACCTGGCCTGCAGGTGGGCTTCTTCCCAGAAGGCCCCAGGGCTGGCTCACCTAGTCACTGGCTTTAGAAAGACCCGGAGCACCACCTAGGGCTGCATCCAAGGACAACACAATCAAAGGACAGACTAGGCAGGCACCAGAGCACTGCTAAAGTGAATTCTGCTCCATAGGTAACCTGGGAAGACTACACTCCTGGGCCCCACAGCACACCAACTACATAAGGCCACTCTACTAAGACCAGGAAACAGAGCAGCCCTATCTTATACATAGAAAGAAACACAAGGAGGCAGCCAAAATGGGGAAACAAAGAAACAGATCCCTAACAAAAGAACAGAATGAAGCTCCAGAAAAAAAAAAATATATAGACACAAGCAATCTACCAGATGCAGAATTCGAAAAACTGGTTATAAGCATGCCTAATGAACTTAAGGGGAAAATAGATGAACTCACTGAGAACTTTAACAAAGAGATAGAAAACACAAAAATGGAGAGAGAAAATATAAAAAAGAATAAATCAGAAGAGAAGAATACAATAACTAAAATGAAGAATATATTAGAGGGAATCAACAGTAGATTAGATGAAGCAGAGGATCAAATCAGCAGTTTAGAAGATAAGGTAGCAGACAACACCCACACAGAAAAGCAAAAAGGAAAAAAAATCCAAAAAGAAATGAAGATAGTTTAAGGGCCTCTGGGAAACATCAAGTATACCAACCTTCACATCATAGGGGTACCAGAAGGAAAAGAGAGAGAATGAAGAATTGAAAACCTATTGAAGAAATAATAATGAAAAACTTCCCTAACTAGGTGAAGGAAATAGACATACAAGCCGAGGAAGCGCAGGGAGTCCCAAACAAAATGAACCCAAAGAGGCCCACATCAAGACACATCATAATTAAAATGCCAAAGGTTAAAGACAAAGAGAAAACTTTTAAATCAGCAAGAGAAAAGCAATTAGTTACCTACAAGGGAGCTCCTATAAGACTGTCTGCTGATTTCTCCACAGAAACTTTGCAGGTTAGAAGGAAATGACAGGAAATATTCAAAGTGATGAAAAGCAAGGACCTATAACCTATAACCAAGATTACTCTACCCAGCAAAGCTATCGTTTAGAATCAAAGGACAAATAGCTTTGTAGACAAAAAAAAAAAAGAAAGAAAGAAAAAAAGCCAAAGGAGTTCATCACCACCAAACTATTACAAAAAATGTTAAAGGGAGAAGAAGGAAGAAGAGGAGGCAGAGGAGGAGGAGGGGGAGGAGGAAGATTAAAAATATACATAATAAAATGGCAATAACTACATACCTATCAAAAATTATTTTGAATGTAAATGAAGTAAATGCTCCAGTGAAAAGCTAGGGTAGCTGAATAGATAAGAAAACAAGAGCCCTACATATGCTGCCTACAAGAGACTCACTTCAGATCAAAAGACACACACAAGCTGAGAGTAAAGGAATGGAAAAAGATATTTCATGAAAATGAAAACAAAGAAAGAAAGAAAGCTAGGGAAGCAATAATTATACCATACAAAATAGACTTTAAAACAAATGCTATAACAAGAGACAGAGAAGGACCGAATAATCCAATTCAGGTATTTATCTAAAGAAACTCAAAACACTACTTTGAAGGTACTCGGCATCTACATGTTCACCGCAGCATTATTTACAATAGCCAAGATGTGAAGGCAACCTGAGTGTCCATTCATGGATGAATGGATAAAGAAGAGGTGGTACCTATGTACAATGGAATGTCACTCAGCCATATCTTGTCATCTGCAACAACATAGATGGACCTAAAGAGTACTGTACTGAGTGAAGTAAGTCAGGCAGACAAAGACAAACATCATATGATTTCGCTGACATGTGGAATCTAAAGAACAAAATAAACAAACGAAACAGAAACCAACTCATAGATACAGAGAACATTTTGATAATTGCCAGATGAGAGTGGGGGTTAGAGGTGGGTGAAAAAAAAAAGAGGGGAAGTACAAATTAGTAGTACAAATTAAGAAGTACAAATTAGTAGTTACAAAATAGACATGGGGATGTAAAGTACAGCAAAAGCATATAGTCAATAATACTGTAATAACAAAGCATGGTGTCAGATTGGTACTAGATTTGTCAGGGTAATCACTTCATAAGTTATATAAAAATCTAATCACCATGTTGTACACCTGAAACTAATATAATATTGTATGCCAACTGTAATTGAAAAATAAAATTATTTTAAGAAACAAATAAATTGGAAACATGAAAGAGTATTAAAATCTTCTGGTGTCATACAACCAATAAGACAAACACTTCACAAGAGAAAGAACAAAGGATGTGAATAGAAATCATACAAAAGGATATATATATTCACACACACACATACATATATGTTAATATCCATAAAATGTCCAACTTAACCAATGTTCAAAGTAAATTAAAGAGATGTCATTTTCTCCCTGTCCTATAGACAAAGATGAATAGACTGGTGATCCCAGCACTGGGGCAGATGTAGGGTGAAAAATCCACTCATTTCTGCAATCTTTGTAGAGCACCTTCTGGCCAATGATCAACAGCCTACAATAAGTGCATATCTTTTATTGGGTACCCCACTGAATATTATGTAGGAAGAACATACCAGGCACTGAAGTATCTGCACAAATATTTACCAAGCACCTAAAACATACAAGGCACAGGTACTGTAGTTGCTGCAAAGATGAGGAAGACCCTCTCTATCCTCAAGAACTAGTTAGTCTATGGAGGCAACAGAAAAGTACACATTTAGGTATACAACATGGCAGACTACAGCAAACATGAAAGAGGTACAAACAAGTGTTAGAGGTACAAATAAAGTGCTTCAAGGTGTCTCTAAAGAAGGAAGAGCCATCTCATTTTAAAGGATCAAGGAAGGCTTTGTGGAATATATGACATCTTAAACTGGCCTTGTGGTATAAGAGAAAGATGAAAAAGTTGGATTAAGTAACTCCTGGGATGCAATGGTGAATAAGCAAGCACTGTCCCTGTCTCTTAGACTCTACATTTTGGCAAGGACATTAAACAAGTGTGATGAGAAGTCAAAAGTTCTGGAAGCTATGAGAATATCATAAAGGCAAGTATCAAAAAAGACAACAAAACCCAGTGTTAGGATGTAGGCAACTAAAATTCAAATACAGTACTGGTGGGAAAGTAAGTTGGCATAATCACTTTGAGGAGCAACTAACTGATCAAAATCTAGAGAGGCTGAAGATAAAACAGATAATATGACTCAACAATTATATAAATAAATCTAGAGAAACTCTTGTACAGGGACATGTGCAAAATTATTCAATCCATCAAGGTTTGCTACAGTGAAAAATTGAAACACCCTAAGTATTAACAGATGACATGCATAAATAATAGTATTATCATATAATAAAACTCAGTAGCAAAAATTACGAATTAGAATTACATGGATAAATCTCAAAGGCAAAGAAAGTTACAGAATGATATGATTGGTGTGTTACTATTTCTACAAAGTTCAAAAACATTTAAAACAATATTATATATAGCTTATATACACACACATATGTAGTAAAAATATAAAAGCATGCATGGGAATGATAAAAACAAAAGTCAGGCTAGTCGTTGCTTCTAAATATGAAAAGAGAATGGACTTAGGGAGGGGTATAGAGTGG
This sequence comes from Pteropus alecto, assembly GCF_000325575.1. Classification (NCBI taxonomy): domain Eukaryota; kingdom Metazoa; phylum Chordata; class Mammalia; order Chiroptera; family Pteropodidae; genus Pteropus; species Pteropus alecto. The sequence goes on along the minus strand of NW_006442508.1, from coordinate 1,628,082 downwards.
GCTTCAAACGTTTATTATATATATTTCCTTCCCTGTATAGACTGGAAGCTCCTGAAGCCAGGACAGTACCAATTACCTCTAAGTCCTCAGCATCCAGGACTATGCTGAAGACTTAGAGGTAATCAAGTCTTCAAAAGTCTGTTGAGTGAGTCAATGAATCGACATTTCATCTGAATCTTACTTAGATGCTTGCCTCCAAGGCACTACTTGTACACATCATGCCTTTTTACTGTCCCCTCCAGCTGCATAACAACAAATGCAAATGTTTGCATACTGTCCAGGGAATTTAAATGGTTAGAAACCCCAGGGATAAACTGTCACAATGACAGACTGGAGAAAAACAGTCTCAATAAGAAAGAGCTAAGTTAGAGATGGCCAAAAATGCAATGGTATCCGTCTCCTAAAAAAGAGTGGCTTTCCAGACCCTGAAGGTACTTAGAGTAAGAAGTCTACTTGGTACAAACGTTATAAAAAGGATTCAAGAATCACATGACCTCAAAGGCTTTAGTATTCTTGCTTCAATAATCATCCAAGAAAAGCGACCTCATATCCCTAATTGTCATTAGAAGCCATTTGTGTACTCTCCTTTATTACCTGCACACAATTATGTGTTTCCCCACAATCTTCTGAACATCTTCATCCATACAAATGGTAGAAATTAAAGCAGTCCCTGAGAGTTGTTTGTAGGTCAACCATTGCCAGGAAGAGTAAGGCATTTTCACTTTCACAATAGCCCAAAGTGAGTTATCATGTGTTGTTAAATTCGCACTTTTGAGTGCATAACAAGCTGATGCAGCGCCTCACACAGAGGGACTTGTAGATCTAGAAACAATGAAATACTCTAGAGGCCATTGGCAGGGGAAATATTCTAGGTATCTGCAGTGGAGAAATCCACACATCAAACAGCTATAAGAAAAGGATCTGAAAACAAGCAAGGCGTAGCCTTCAAATGAGGATTGGAACCATTAAAAGCATTTAGCAAAGCTATTTGATAACTTTTTATAAATTCACCTTCACAACTAGAGAATAACTTCAAAATGGAGCTAAGAAGTGGCAGGCAGTGGTTGCCACAGTAGCAAAAACAGCTTTTGCAGACTAGAGATTGAGCCTAGAGGAAGCTCCAAGCAGAGGCTGGGTTGTTCGATCCTGAGAAGAATTCATCCAGGAAATGTGTCCTAGGGTTTATGAGGAAGCAAAGTAGCAAGTGAAAGCTCCCTTGAGGAACAAGCCTTAAACCAGCAGAGGCTTCCCAAAAGGTAAGATGGGGCAGGTGGGAGCTTAGCTAAAGAGATGAATTTTCAGGCAAAAGATAAAGAAGAAAGAAAAGGAAACAATGCAACAATTGAGTGTGGTGTGCTACCTTGAAAGCAGGCGTTTGAGCACTACAATACGGCAGTGAACATCAAAACAACTGTTTGAAACCAAGAACTGCAGATCTGTGAACTGCAAGGGCTTACCATGCTTTCAAACTTAAAATATTTCTGCTTCCATCTATAGGATTTGAGATGAAATATGAAATGTTAAGTGTTGACACAACGGGTCAATCCTCAAATATTCCTTAACCAGCACTCAACTGGGGAGGGGAAAACCTAGAAGGAAAATCTCCCAGGAGTTGGAAATGCAATATGGTATAACAGGAGATGGACTCAGTTTTCTTTTGACCATAAAAATAAGTGTTTTAAAATAATTATCCCTTAGAGTATGTTTCTTATTTTTTCCAAGTAATGTAAATAATTTTCAATCATCTATATTTATGACTATACTAAGAAGGCAAAGGAGACCTTAATAGCAATGAGTTTATTTTATGCAAACTTTTTTCATAATAGTATTTCAGTTTCTATACTTCCTCTGTGATAAATTATACACACAAAGTGAACTGAGTTTAAAACTCAATCCATCCTGATAAAGGATAATTTGAGACTAATTCAAATATGTCAGTACTTCCAAATTGTACAACGTCTCCTATAACTTTTATATTGCAAAATTAAATTTTGTCTTACTATTTTACTCCCTCTAACTATTCAGCAATTACTCCACAGACATTTAAGGAGTGTCAACTGTATGCCAGGTACCCTACTCCGTTCTCATGCCTTCCTAATTTCCCTAACACTGTTTATACAATATTCCTATTCCGATGTTATTTTCCAAGTATTGTAATTTTCTAAGTGCCCAAATCTAATATATCTATAAAATTTGGTAAAATAGGTATAAATAGGTCTTAAATAAAGAGAAAATTTTATCTTGTTCTTGACTAGAAAAATTCAACATTATAAATATATTGAATCTCCATAAATAAAATAGATATTCAATCTTGTATCAATCAATGTTATGGGTTGAATTGTGGTCCCCAAAATTCATATATTGAAGTCCTAATTCCTAGAACCTCAGAATGGGATCTTTTTCAGAAATAAGGTCATTACAGATATAATTACTTAAGATGAGGTCTTATTGGAGTCAGGTGGGCTCCTAATCCAATATGACTGGTATCCTTAATAAAAGGGGGAAATTTGGACACAGACACACATACAGGAGAATGCCATGAAGACAGCCAAAGAAAGGCCTAGGACGGATCTATCCCTCGAAGCTCTCAAATGGAAACAACCAGGACAACACCCTGGTTTTGGACTTCTCGCCTCCAGAACAGTGAGATAATAAATTCCTGTTATTTAAGTCACTCAGTAGGACTTTGTAACAGCAGCCCTAGCAAACTGATATCAATATCCCAATAAGCAAGCTTTTTGGAATTGCTCCAATCTGATATTCAGGTCAATCTACAATCTCATCCCAACCTATTTTTCTGGATTTATTTATCATTTTTTTTAACTATGACCCAAAAAAATGGCATCAATGTTCTAGGAGTCTATCACAAGAAAAGCGGGGAAGTGCAGATATTCATGTACATGGAAAGATAGTCTTCACAACACTGTTTACATAATAGTAAAAGAAAAAAGAGTAAGCAATTTACAAACCTAATCTCTGTAGTCTAGCATGGAATACAGGCAGATAAATTTATTAATAAACAGGTACAAGCTGTTAGGGAAAAAACAGATAGCAACACCAACTGCTTAGGAGATTAAGGAAAACTAGTAGAGGAGGTAAAGTGGCATATTCTTTAGGAATTAGAAAGAGTTCTCCAGAAGGGCGAAGGGAGGGAGAACATTCTCCTCACAGGAACAGTTTCAGATACTACTTTGGCATAGTGAAAAAAAAACTTGGCATCTAGGAAAGCTGCCTAGAGTTTGTGATAAGTAGGTTGAAGAGTGCTGGAGGGCAGAAAAAGTGGCTAAGAGGTCAGCTGAGCCTAACCAAACTGGGCTGGATATGCTAAATCGAGGCGGTGGGGGCATACCAGATAATCCACAGGGGTATGTGGGGAAAATATCAGCTTCTCTACTTCATGCTTAACTCATTACTGTGTCTGATAATATAGTAACATATTAGAATAGTGATATATATAATTTTATAAATTTATTTCTATATACAAAAATTGGGAGTACATACTCAAAAACTTTGTTACCATAGAGGTGATTTTTTTAAAAAGTTTGGATACCACTGTGTCAGCCTAGATGTGGAAATTAATCTTTTCCCTTGAGGTTTCTACTGAGGCAGCACCACCAACCCAAGAAAAGAAGGACTGGGAGACAATGGCTAAAAGGTATGGGATTTCTTTCTGGGTTGATGAAAATATTCTAAAATTGTGGTGATGCTTGCTCAACTCTGTGAATATACTAAAAACACGATTTGCATACTTTAAATAGGTGAATTGTTTGATATGGTATATGAATTATTTCTCAACAAAGCCATTGCCAAAAACATCTTTAAAATTTAATAAATTTTGTCTCTTTCTACATTTCAAACATTGCATCTAGTTCCTGGGTCATTGCAGACCAAGGAGAGAGCAGAGAACAGCAAGGAGCACTATGATAAACGGAAGAGTTTCTTCACCTGTGGGGGAACAGACAAGCACAGGCAGCTGTACTTGCAGGTATAATGTAGCTTCAGACTAAGAGACTCAAAAGCTGTGGTTTAGTCTTCAAGTCTTTTGCATCATACATCACCCTAGGCTGGACCAGTCAGGCTGACCTCTCCAGTCAGTAGTCGGATTTTCTGGTCTAGCCAAACCAAAGCAGCCTCCAAAACTGAAGCTCTAGAATACAGGAAGAAATACATCTTATATCATGACTGCATGCACCTGTGTGTACGTACACACACACACACACACACACACACAGCACTGATACAAAGTTCACAGAACAGTATTACCTTTTACTATATTCCATGTACTCTGATATTTTCTATTCTATTCACTTTTTAAACGCTAGTCACAACCCACTAGCTCAATTTTATTATCCATGTAAAGATCACAACCAGCAGTTTGAAGATCAGTGCTCCGTGGGTAAGAGGTGAGACAAACAGGCATTTGTCTCAATGTGCTCATCTCCATTTTCCCACATTCCTAGGATCTAGAATTAATACATTTGACAAGAATTTTCCCTCAGTTTAATAAAAGATAGAGTGATTAACATATGTTCTATATTATAAAAAACAGATTTTTAAAAGCAGATGTGCAAATCCCAACTCCATTACTTTATTAAAAAAGAATATTTGGTTTTCCTTGAAGATTCCATGAATCATAGTCATCTAGTTTGGATTGACATCACTGCAATAATAATAAAAACAGTATTTTGCTGCCAGGGAATCGTCTTACTTATTTCCAGACATAGACACAAATGGTGATCCAGTTAAAGAAGCAGAAATCAATATCAAGCCTAACTTACCCAAAGGCCTTGTAACCTTCTCTCACAACACTTGCTCCTCTTGAAATGCAATGGATTAATTTAACTTTCAAATTGGTCTCTAATGCTCCCATTACACTGATCCATATCAGAATCTTTAACTCAGACACACACACACACACACACACACACACCCTAAAGTCATTCTTCCTTTGCCTCTCACGCTAATTCAATTTCTGAAGCTACTTTTCATTTTTAAAAAAACTTTGAAAGATCGAGATCAAGAAAAACATTAGGGATTTTATCACTTGTCTTTACATATAGTGTTACCAATTGGATTTATATACAGGATTTTACTAGTTTAATCATAAACGCGTGGTTTATTCCTTTAAATTCCAACTAATTGCCTCAGGGCTCATGTTGTCTTCCAATACTTACTCAGCACATCTCTCCATTTGTTCACCATTCCAGAAAGGTTAGAGGATGTGTGGCACATTAACTCATTAGCTAGTATGAAAATAAAGCAATCAGCATTTAAAACTTACTCCATTCCAGCTATTCCCATGTTGTTCTCTGAATACTGACTTCTAAAACTTATGGTTCCATTAATTATCTGTGTGAATCTCTTAGGATAAACTTCCCTTCCCTGTTGATTATGATCTAGTCTTTCATCTGTTTTAACATACACTTGCATGGGGCATTAATAGACTCAGAGGTTTCAAAAGTGCAACAGGAATAGGAATGCTAGTCTAAGTCCTCTACACCCCTGCTGCCCGACCCACCTCATGCCACTCACATCTCACAGGTGCCATCTGTGCTTCAAACGGAATATAGACTTTGCCTACTATGCTCCAATTGAACCTACAGTTTAGAATTGTTCCTCTCATCCTCAGTTTGGAAAATGAACTGGCAGCAACCCTCAAGCCCTTTGATGGGAAAGACCTATTTTAGAACAATTACTCAATGTACTGAAGCTTCAAACCAAAATACTTCAGGGAAACTTTATTCTATTATATTTAAAATTTTAACTCTTCCCACAATTGCAATTCTCTATGAATTCATTCATAGAGGGACATAAAACCCACTCTAAACTGATATATATTTATCTCAGCCACAAAGAGCCAAAGTCTTCCAAAGACTGCATTTGTTTCACCAAACCATTCCGGGAATGTGTTCTGAAAGAGAAAGGTACTGCCAAGACCAACAGATAATAAAGCAAGATATAAAGGTCAGTAGCTACCCCAGTCTCCAGAACACACAGAAACTCTAATGTCAGGCCATTGGTGTAAAGTTAGTTTCCATTTTTAAGCTAAATAAATGCCATTTGAAAGTACTGGAAAGATACAAGGTCAGCAAACAAACAGATAAGGAAATCTTCACATATTTTTATGTTTTCTTTGACTGCCTAATTGGAGGAACTAATTGTAACAATCCACTCCTGTTTTTCTTGAAAATATTAAGAGTGCTCCAATTGCAATTTTTATTGCCAAAAAAATTAAGAATGAAAATTTCACAGGTGCCTCCCTGCTTTATGGTTACCTTAAAGGGGCTCTCATTTCAGAAGACTGCTGTCATTTTCTACCTAAACTGTATTGGAGAACACAGGATGGAATGACTCCACCTTTCACGGGCAGTCAACTGATCATCAGTCAGAGGCTCGAGATCCAAATATGCCTCCTACAAGTTAATAAAGAATGGAGAAATGGTGAAGATTCTCTTATCCTGTACCTACAAAAGCAAATAATGGTTATTGAATAAGACCCTCTGAGCCAGAAGTTGGCAGCATTGCCAATAAATCACCCAGCACTTTAACCTCAGTCTGGCGGTCTGGTCATCACATCAGAGACCATGGGTTGGCTGATTTAGGCAAAATATTGCCCACAAGAAGATTTGTTTTATAAGGACGATATCCCTAACCACCAGGGAAGGGAAGATTATCCTAAGAGAGACTCGAATTCCCAATGTTGAGCAAGACTGAAAATCCTACTGCTTCGATGGCCGGCTTGAGGGCACTGAGGTTTCTAGGGCTGCCCCTCCTTGGGGCAGATAGAACTTCATATTGTTGTACTTGGCGAGGGTGTATGGTTGTGTCAGCTCCTCTGTTCCCAGGGTTATTTGGGAAGAAAAGGGCTGCTGTGATATGCTGGCCGCCATAATGAAACATAGAGATTGCCAGGCAAAGACACCATTGTGTTGGGCAATGAAGAGTCAACATAAACACAAGTTGTGAACTGATCTGACACCAACCAAATATTTCCAGGAACAATGACTTACCTTTAAGATCAACCTCATGTATTAATATTGATTTTCTCCAAAACTCTATAATTGTATGTTATCCTTACCACTTCTCAATGAAACTCCAAAAAGAAAATAATGTTATGCCCTAAACAATATAGAGAAAAAAATACATATGTATAAATGTCTCTGAAAAGTCACCAAGTGACTATTTAGGAGTATCAAATAGAATTTTGTACAAAAAACATCTGCCAGAACTAAACCCAAACTAAATGAGTGTCTTAAGTTTTTGGAACAATGCAGACTCATACAAACTGGAAGAGCTCTTCAGTCTCTGAGCCATCTCCTGCACACACTTCACCTCCTTCAGTCCCAACGACAACAGCTATCCATACAGAAATATCTGCACTGCCTCTGACCACAGGTTTTTCTCTGGCAAATGCAGCCTTTTCTTTTAATCACAGTTTTAGTTAGGTCTTGTCAGCGTGCGTTTCCTTGAGTCAATCAGTTTTCTATAGGCACATCCTTCAAGACAAAGCAAGCAATGTAGAAGGAAATTGCTGAGTTGCTTACATTAATATTTCTCAACCCTTGAGGCCAAACAAATCTCACATCCTTTGCATGCTGGAATTAGAGGCCCAACAGCACCTGCTCCATGAGTCTTTCTCATCCAAACTTCTCCCTTGGTTAACAAAAAGCATTCGATTTTATCTGGCAGAAAAACCTTTCCTCCACCAGGTGTTATTTCTAATATCTTCAGAAAAGAGTTTAGCCATTGCTTACAAATACTATATATAAACAATCTTCATTTCTCCTAGGAAATAGTGCTTTTGAATCACATATGAGGTTTTGAAAAATGCAGCTACCCTTGATATCCTGAAATCTGGAAAGCTTTACAACATGAAAGAAGTGTGGTTTCATTTGATAATATTCCATTTGCAAGAGCAAGGTCCATACTACTATTAAATGTGTTTATCCACTGATTCATCTGAATATTCCTTGATTTGCTTTAAATAATATAATCAAATGTTGTTATTTAATTCAACATAGATTCAGGAAAAGCAATTTCCTGAATTTGTCTCACAGGTGGTCTGAAGTCACTATGTTGGTCACGTTTGATGTACTCTCCAGAGCAGAAAAAGACATCCAATAAGATTTTTTTTCTCTCTTGACATGGGAGCACAAGATACAAAGCTTTCGTGAAGAAACTCGTCCCCCCAAAGTAAGAGCGTTGCTTGCTAGCTTATGTTTCCATTTAAACAAATCTCTAACTAAACACACATAAAAATGATATGACTCTTCCTTTGATAAAAATCTAGCATCGAACATTGGCAGGGAAAATTTAAGTCACTTCCTGAATTGCTAAATAAATAGTTACACAAAAAGAATCACCAAACATGACACGTTCATATTTTCCCCTTTCATTTAACAGTTCCTTTCTTCAAATTAAAATCTGTAGTTTTCCAGCAATTGTTGTTTATCCTGGTTGAACTACTGATGTCTAATAATGTAATTACATGGGATATAATAGGAGGAAGGAGAGAAAGGAGACGTGTGCCACTTGTATGATTAAAATTCAATGTTATTATTTCCATATTGCATCACTATAACATGAGTTCTTTTGTGAGAAGCTATATTTGGACCTCTGGGTGTTAGAGAGTCTCTTCCCTCATCTACAGTCAAACAAAATGAGTACAGAGAAAGTATGTTTGGAAAATACAGGTGATTTCAATCCACAATGGTGACCTACGCAAATGTAGCTCTCAAGTAACAAGACTATCAGTCAGTTAATTGGTCAGTTTCATACCCAATTTCTTCCTTCATTCATTTGCTCCACAAATGTATACTGAGAGCCATGTATGTGCCGGGGAATATGCTAAGCATGTGTACAACAGTTAGCAAAAGTAGGCACTGACTCTAAATGGCCAAACTTGTGTCTTATGCAAAATGTTTTTCCAGTGTTGTTCTGATCCACCTGTCTTATTTTGAAATTAATGTAAGAGAAGGAATCACACCTCTTGTTTCATGTATGGTCTCCATGTTCCTACTAATCCAAAAGTTTAGGAACAGAGAGAGACAAAGAGGCAAAACTACTTCGAATTCTAATGATTTTCTATTTCCGTAGCAGAGGTCCTTCAAAAAAGCATAAAATTAATATTTTTAGCTTATAGTATTATAAGTTTATACTACCAAATGATTTAATTAGCAAAGTGGATATTCGATATTATTTTTTAATAAAAAGTCATTCATTTAGGAAGTCAAAATAAAACTCAAGAAAAAGAAAAATAGAGATTACATACGATTTGACAAAAAAAGCTCCTAAATGAAATAGCACTATTCAGAAATCAGAACTCTCAACCACTTAGAAATGAATTTTTTAAATATCTGTGGAAGATCCTATTTCTAATTTTTTTCCAAATCCCAGGCATATTTTAGATGTTGGGGGTGGGGAAGAAGAAAATTTTCAAATATTTAATACAAATTCCACCCCTACCCTCATTTTAAAAACAAAGCACAATGATTCCTTTATCAAAGTAAAAAAAAGAAAAAAAAGATTTGAGAGACAGCACATCCTAAGTTTTCAAGTTTTTCTCTTTGGAAACCCAAAAAAAGAGAGCAAGAGAGGGAATTGGGCCAGGGAATCAAAAAAAAATACCAGTATTTTTTTAAGCTATTAATTAGATCTCAAGGTGTTACTAATAGATTTTATTCGTGAAGAAGCTGTTCAATTTTCATTTTTTATTAAAATCGAAACAAGTTTCATTTTTCACTGATTTCTATAATAACTGATACGTATTTCCATATTTTCTCCTGGTAAATCAATTTCAATTCAAAAGATGAGCTGAATTAAGAATCCCTGGCAATCCATCTCATCCTTGACTTTCTAAGGCAAAGAGGTAGTAGGAAGAGGGATTGAAATAATTAACACCTACATATGCAGCACGAAGTAAAACAGAGCTCCAAACCATGAGACAGAAATGAAATCTCACATGCAGCAAAACAATCTGTGAACAATGAGAGTTGAAGACTTAAGGCCAAACTTACTATTCTGCCTCTTCATATTAAGCATCATTGCTTAATATGAACTTCATTGCTTTTAAGAACTTCGTTAATTTTTTTATACTTAGTCACCATATAATTAGATCTGCCCATATTACCAAAACTAAACATATTTTTCTTTATTCTATAGATATTAAAATTTTAGAAGATTATTTATGACATCTTGAGCTAAAGAAACCCAAATGGTACCATATTGCACCACTTAACCAATACTGGCTCACATAACAAATTATTCAGCTGAGCACAGGCTGTTTTCACGCTTCTGTCTGACAGGTTTTATTCTTGAGGAAAATATTTCAACAAGATGTGATTTTTCCCATAAAAACTCTGTTCTAATTAGATGTTTCCTGATTAATTTCCTGATTAATACCCTTAAAAAATAAAATTACTACTACAAATATCACATTGAATTGCCTATAAAGGATATAATTAGGCATTAAACATTTTCTTAGAACTGTTATTTATAGAGGACCAACTAATAACAAAATTAACTAAAATTTATTTAATAATATTTTTAAAGTTTCTTTTTACTTCTTCCCTTCCTCCAGTAGCAATAAACTACAATGTATAGAAATACTACCTTAATCAGGAAGCACTTACCAGAGTGCCTAGTATACAGGAGATGCTTGTATACATGAGTTGAAAAAATTGCCAAATGAATGAATAAGGACTCAGAGAAACTACTGCAAGGATGACTGTTTTAATGCTCTCCCATTTTTGAACTGCCCCAAATTGCCCCGACATATAAATTTTGTTGTAGGTATTAGAAGTCACCAGGTGTTTCTCCTGCAGAGGAGGTTGCAATGTGTTTCTATCTGACTTGAGAGCAATAACTTGGGTATACTAAATGAGAACAGGACTTGTGGGAGCATAAGGAAAACCATACAACCTGCCAGCTGAAGAGTCAATTTTCCACATTTTCAGCTTTACTCCCAATATTTTTCTTTTGTCAGAGTCTGGCTTTTCCCTGCCATGTTCCCCTCACCCTTACACCAAAACAGCTCTATTCAAAGGGTGATCTGTGAACTGATCATTTCCAATCCATAAATTATAGGAATCGAGACCAAGCATTTAGAAGCTTTCATAGCAATTGACAATGCCACCACATCCAAGCACATGATCAGAGGACTTTTTTGTTTAGGTGCTGGCCAAATGGCCTGGGTGAGTTGCATGTGATGTAAATTTGTGGACTAATAATGTACAGTCAGTATTACAATGTGTAAACGATGTGTAAAATATTACAATGGACTGGAAATTTTTTAAAAAAGAACTTACCACAGAAGTTCATGAAGCTCTTCAATAAAGAACACAGGCATTCGAGTCAGACACACCCAGAAATAAGTCCTCTTGCTCTAGCACTCACCTGATTATGTGACTTGAGCAAGCTAATTAACCACTCAGAACCTCGGTCCTCTTATCTGAGCAGATTTGAATGCAAGAGGCTGTTTCTCTGGTAAATGAGCCACTTCCTCCCCCATGTTATGAAGTGGGCAACAATTTCGATATGTGTTCAATACAGGGTCAATCACACACTTGAACATGCTTCAGATGTGGTTTGGTTCACAGCTGTGTGAAGCAACTGGTAGCTGTTTTGGACATCAGCTATTCTACAATAATACAGCGAGTGTCCCACATTTTCTCATACCCCAGGTAGAAAATATTTTGGCAACAAATGCTGTGCACAATGAACTGAATGTGGGTACGGTAATCCTGTGGTCACTGCAGAGTTCAAATTTAACCACATGCGACAATTCACTCCGGGCTGTTGTGAAAGCAAAAACTTCTCGACTTCATCCAACAACAGCTGAAGACCTAAAAACAGCTTTCCGGGATGGCTTAAATGACCTACAGTCATAAACACAGACGATGTCCAAGAGAACAAAAGGAAAAAATTTAACTTATGTGGACGATAAAGGGAAACACATAGATAACTTCTAACTAGCATAAGGCCATAATGGCCTTACTAGTGTAAGGCCATTCTGGCTACTTTGTAAATGAAAAACAAAAACCTTTTCTCATTATTGTGAAGCCCATCTGCAACACCCTAAGCACAATATCTAGTAAAAGCAGATAGCAAATAAATGTTCCCTTTTGACCCTTACATGCCATATTTGCCTATAAAATTATGCTTTAATTCTTCCTTTAAGTTAATGAAATTACAGAGTTGCTTTTCTATTTGTTATAAATGTCATCTGGATGGAAACCTAACAATAAATCAGTGACACTACTCACACCAGTTCTGAAATTTTTTCACCCTTAATCTGTAGGACAATCAGCAAGAGTCCTTGAGAGACTGTTGGTTAAAAACAGGAAAATTCCAAAATGCCAGGATGGATTTACAACATCAGTCATCAAGCTCAGCCTCCTTCCACACTTCTGGCTCCTGTTACACTACTTGAGCGAGAGATCACTTGGGTCACATAGGACCTTACAAGGTTTCTGGGGAGAATAATAGATTTTCTGTATTGCTTTCTCACAAAAAGCGACTGATCAGCACTACTGTCTAGACATGCAAAGATATTTTTCATGGACACAAACTAGGGGTTTTTATTGTTTTTAAGTGAAAATGGATTTACTTTTATTCTAAACCATACACACAGTTACAGTAGCCCTTCTGGAAATCCTTCTTAAGAGAAGATTTTTGTGTCTTCTCTTAGAAACAACAAGAGCATAAATACAGGGATCCAAGGTCTGTGATGTTGTTTGACATGTTACTGAAGGGCCTCTGAACATAGATTTCATTTTTAGGTTGAAGAATTCACTTTCCAGAAGAAAATATAGAAGATCAAATAGAAACCATACATTTTTACTCTAATTTTCCACTTTATATCTCCTTAATGAATTTTTTCCTACCAGCTCCACACTTCCAATGTATATCCAGATATTGACCAAATCTGAGTTTGCCATCCTCTACAAAGCACTGAAACACACATTAAAGTTCCTTGAGTATGACCAAAGCTTATGCTCAGAAATTTAGAAATGTCAGAATTCCATTTCCAGTTCTGAAAACATCTCTCACACAGAGTGCCCTGGCACCATTATTTTAATTACTTTACATGCTGCCTCTACAATCCTGATGATAAAGCAGAAAAGCTGTTTTGTTGGAACTTGTGCTGCAAATAGCACAATGACAATGTTAGGAAAAAATCTCTCACTGTATTAACTGGCTCACGAAGACTATTCTTAACACAAGCTATTCCCAACAAATGGATAGTATTTCTTAATGACCCAGACTCATGAGCAGGCCCTGAGTAAGACTATAATCCCAACCTGCTGGTGGGAGCAACTGCCCACCTTTTCTAAATCAGAATAGCTCATGGAGACGTGAACTGGAGGTGTGACTACATTCAGGCAACTGTTCAGTGGTACCACACCAATGAAAAAGTACAAAGAGTGAGCAAGCCTGTGTCCAGGTATGCAGATCTAGGTGAAGAAATATGAGGCTCAAACCACCATCACCAACGTCACCTCCAAAGATAGAACAAGGATTCCCAGCATCTTAATTTAGAAATCAGAATGTACTTTTTAAATAGAAAAACAAAGTTTAAAGAGAAATTTTTTGTGGCTCTATGACCTTTCCCACCGAGGGAAATTACAACAACTGAACTTGTTTTAAAAAAAAAAAAAACTGTAAACAAATTAAAGACTGCCTATACCATTAAGAGTAAATATGGTTAACTGGTTATTTAAGGAGTCAATTAAAGTCTTCAAAAGTAAGGATGAGTGAATCACTTACTCATGTAGTGGAAATTGTTTTCATATTATTTCTAGGGAGCAACATGTCTGTAAATTGCTACATATAGGAACTTTAAGATAGAATTTTTGGAGATCCTGAAAGCTTACTGTGTATAGAGATTTCTACTTGATACATTCCACTTGACATATTTTGATATAAGATCATGCTTTTGCATGATGTTCTCAAAGAGTTTTTCTGTGGCTCTTAAAAAACTGAGTTCTAATCCTGGTTTAATCATTAACCATTCAACCTGGACAAATTTACTGAACTTCTCTCCCTACCCCTCAATGTTCTTATTTATCGAATAAACAGAAATAATATCTTACTAGGAGAATACATGGGGGAAAATAAGAAAACTAATTCGAGCTTTATTCTATACTCGCATGAACAAAAAAATGTAGTTTCAATGTTTCTAAGTGACTTTGAGGGTGGGAGGAGTGAATTAGTTTCCTATTGCTGCTAGAACAAATCACCACATTAGGTTTAGTAGCTTAAAACAACACAACTTATTCTCTTACATTTCTGGAGGTCAAAAGTCTAATATCAAGGGGTTGGCAGGGCTCCATTCCTTCTCCAGGCTTCAAAGGAGCTTTCCTTTCCTTTTCCAGCTTCTAGAGGCCACCTGCATTCCTTGGCTCATGCCTCTTCACTCCAACATCTAGTTCCGTCATCCGGTCTTTTTTCTCTTCTGGTGCCCTATCTTCCTCTTATGAGAACTCCATGATTACATATGGCCCACTCAGATAATCTAGGATAATCTCCCCAATTCAAGATCCTTACCTGAATCACATCTACGAAGTCTCTTTTGCTATATAAGATAGCATATTCAGAGATTCCGAGGATTAGGACATGAATATATTTGGGGGGCCAAACTATCAGTAGGAAAGAGACCTAAATGTAGACAAACCTGGCAAACATTTAGTCCAATGCCTTAAATAGTTCCTTTCAGTCCGGTCCTTTTAGGCATCATGACCAATTGCTCAGATTTCTTACCCTCCTCCTGCTTATCTTCAAGATAGTATAACTAGGTGCATGGAGATGGGGTATTTCTCCATTATTTCTCCATTATTGACATGGAGATAGAGAACACAAATCAAATGGTGTCCTCTGGATCTTGGCTCCCTCTGCAGCAAAGTGGTTAGTCTGGGCTGCTGCCTGACTTGGGGATTGTGGAAATGAGACTGCCTAGATCTCCAACCCTGGACATTTCTGTGGACCTTTGCTGCTGAAATCCACAGCTGGTGGTCAGGGCCTGGGGTTGTCACTGGCTGGCCTCCAGCGGTGCTACAGCCAGCTCTAGGTCTCATGTTCCACACAGTTCCTGGCCTAAGCCTAATGCCTCTTTAACTCTGCTACTTTTTGAGTCCTCCCTTGACGGAATTCAAGAACTTCTGGCTCCTTCAGCCACCACACAGGAGCTGACAGAGGATAGTGAGTGCACCTGAGGACCCTCTCCACATGATCTTACCATTTTGTACCTTTACGTTACGGTGAACCTCTTCCAAATTGGCATGAAGTTACTCCATGTAGCATTCTCCACCCAGAACCCTAATCAGAAAGTAGGACAAAACTTGCCTCTGCTTGTGGCATTTCCATCAGCCAGAACAAAGCCCTCTGCCCTCTGTACTCCCCTCTACCTGTTTAATTTTAGCCATCAATTCCTTCTCTCCCTTTAGACATATCCTCTCCATCCATCAAGAGGTAGGGTCTATTTCCCCTCCCCTTAAATCTGGACTTGACTCTATAACTCCCTTTAACCAGTAGGATATGGTGGAAATAATGTTCTGGGATTTACATGCTTATCCCTAAGAAGACTGGCAGCTTCTGCTTTCTCTCCCTTGGAAGCCAGCAACTATTGGAAATTCAAGTACCTGGAGACCACCATGCATGCTATGAGGGCGCCCTAAGCTCACCAGGTAGAGAGGCCATAGGAGAAGCACTGAAAAACCACTGGGAGAATATGTGGGAGAAAACTTCTTGGGCCTTCCAGGCCAGCGTGGACACCCACTGAATACAAGGAACTGCCAACACCACATGGAACAAAACTGCCTGGCTGAGAATCAACTCGGAGAATCTTGAGAAATAATAACTTGTGGTTAATTTAAGGCACTAAGTTTGGAGTGGTTTCTTAGCCGGCAATGGGTAACTAAAGCATTCAAAAAATAGAAAAACAAACTATACAAATCTATTAAAGTGTTTCCCAAAAAAATGTTATCACAGTGACGCAGTAGTGAGATATATATAAAATGACAAAAATATGATAAGCAGCCATGTCAACAAATGCTCACTCATTTGCAATTGTTTTGTAGTGTTTTATTTTTTAACTAAATGCACTCATTTAATTCATCTGTAGCCAAAGGACCACTTACACTACTTTTTTTCTTCCTCAATTAGCATGCAGGGATTTCCCTCATGATTAAAAGAATGCGATATGCAAAGTCACTGGACCACTGTCTTGCATAACAAACCAAAGCCTATTGACATCAGTGAGAAAATTCCTCAAGAATGCAGAGGACATAATGCCAACTGTTAAGTGTGACATTCCAGGGTAGTAACCCTTTGAGAGATGCTGTCTGGTTCAGTTTTATTTGGGGTTGATCAAAAAGACCATGAAACTAGATTAGAAAACTATGCACCAGCCTCCACTAACTACTTAAAAAATAAAAATTATGATAGGACCATGATCCTTTTAAGATCTCTCAAATGTCCTATATTTTAACAACCTGGTTTTAAATCATGAAAGATCACTATCATTTAAGAATGATGTCTAGCCAAGTCAGCTTCATCAAAGTGAAAATCCTGACTGATGGCTGTTACCTAGTCCTTAACATTTACCTTAGGAAATATTTTTAAATGGAAAACTGACAGCAAAACCATGCCCAAAGGATACTATTCCAAACAAAGACAGAGGATCCCTGGATTTACTTATTAGGCCAAGTTTTTTAGAAAGTTGTCAGGGGTGAAAAAAATGAAGGAGTAATTCAGACAGGAAGGTGCAGCCTATTTGTTTTCCCTGTTTCCATTTTTACCCTGCCTTCTCATTACTAACTTTTCTATTATGGATGCAGAGGAGGGGCCCACAGGTATACAAAATCTGAAGTCACATATGGAGAGTTACACCAAGGACAAGCATCCAGGTCTCAAAACTCCCTGGCAGGAATCAAAAGCAGCACCACACTTATATTTTAAAGTCCCCCAGACAAGCAAGTTTCCACTATACAAAAAGACAACAATATAAACCCTGTTATTTTTAGTTGCCACGATTCATATTCTCAAGCAGCGTTCAAACAGCATTCATCAGCCAGGAATATAACTTCCCTATTTTGAACTCAAACTTCTCTATATAATATTGCTCAGTGAGGAAAAACAAGCTAATTTGAAGTTAAACAGTTCTGGATTTAAGTTCCAAAAACAGTGCTTATTAGCATTTTACTAAGTATGTTGCCTAGGGTGAATTACTCAACTTTCTAGACTAAATTTCTTCATCTGTAATATACAAAGACTACTCATAGCTACCTTACAGGGTTGAGGGAACCTTAATTATGATTTCATACCAAAAAAAAAAAAAAACTCTTTAAGTATAAGCCAGGCAGGCACAGATTCAACTGGTGTTTGCTATTATTATTAAAATTATTAAAGTTTTTGTTTCGTATTGTTTTTATATTGGCACCAATCCCCTCAGCCGTTAATCATTGCTCACTAAAGTAATCACTCAGAATTCAAAAGGGCATGAGGAAAAGATTTACAAGTTAAGAAAGGTAGTTTAAAGGGACTCAGTCTTTATGGAATCCAGCAAGATGATGAGTGAAGAGAAATGGGAAGAGAGGAGAAAACAGACACAAGTCATAATTAAATAAGATCTTTGCGAAGACGTCGAGAAAATTCAGTCTTTTTGTTGTTGTTTTGGCAAGTTAATAGAATATCAATTCAG
Organism: Pteropus alecto; assembly: GCF_000325575.1. Taxonomy (NCBI): domain Eukaryota; kingdom Metazoa; phylum Chordata; class Mammalia; order Chiroptera; family Pteropodidae; genus Pteropus; species Pteropus alecto. The sequence goes on along the minus strand of NW_006442508.1, from coordinate 1,610,384 downwards.
CTATATGCCTTTTACCTTCTTGATTTATTCCCAGGAAATAAAATGCGATGAAATCCTTTGAAAGCAAATAAGCTCTGTGCCAACAGGCAATATTTATTGGGTGCTTATTACATGTCAGACATTGTTGGCATTTTATATTTTATATAAACCATATTCATAACTCTCAAAACAACCTTTTGAAACAGTTCTTATATTCCTCATTTTACTGAGAAGGAAAGAAACTTAAAGACATTAAGCAACTTGCCCAAGGTTCTACAGGCAGCAAGAGGCTGGCCAATATTTCGACTCCTGTCTATTGAGCCCGAATGACTACTCTTTCTACCAAGTAGGAGAAGGTGGTGTGTCTCCAAGCTTTGAGACCTTCCTCTGAATTCTGCAGAGACGAACAGGAAATGGATTACACAATCATTTTTCATTTCATGTCTAGACTCTAGGAAAAAAAAAACCCATAACCCACTAGGAAGCAGACAAGGAGCATGGAACTGTGAATCCAGCACTGAAAATGCCTCTGAGGAGGATGGAGAAATAACAGTCTGGACATTCAGTTGCAGTTTAGAAGATCAGCAACCACATCAGACAGATGTCTGATTTTTTAAATGACAAATTTCTTTGTGTATTGTGCAGAATTGCTACACTTTGAGTTACAAAGCCATAATGCTGGTTTATTTCCAATTTCAGCACTGAAGGACACATAGAAAAAAATTTAAAAACCAATTGGCATTCAATGGAATTGTGTCTGTTTTCAGCCAGCATGTAATAAAGAAGTTATTCTCCTTAGGCACATTTAATTTTTAGACTGCTAAAGCATGGCAAAAACACAGAAACTGTGTTTCATAAAGATTCAAAGGAGGACCCCAAAATTATGTAAAATTAAGTAAAACCAATTTTTCTTAATCAGATTTAAGTTCTGAAGATCATTTAATAGCTATTTGCAACTTTTGAAAAATATAAAAACTGGAGAAATGGGGTAAAGAAAATATTCCCAATCTCTTCTAATAAAGAGATCATTTTAAAACCATTTTAGCTTCATTATTATATTTTGGATAATCCTATATAAAGCTGTTTCCCAAAAATTTAATTTATCTAGAACTAGGACATACTCCATTCATTTTTGCATCCCTAGCATCCAATACAGTATCTGGCTTATGTAAAGTTTGTGGCAGGCATTTAGTGGAGTTCACCAAATATTTCTGATTCTCCTCCCTCCAGGAACCTGGTAAGATTACGCTTCCCTTCCCACTTAAAGTTAGGCATGGCCATTTGACTTGCCTTGGCTTGCCTTTGTTTGCTGGCCGATGACATGTAAGTGGAAGTACTATTATTTCTAGGACAAATCGCACAAAATGCAGTGCATAATTCACTGTATTTCTTTCCTTTCACCATGAAAACAGGCAACATTTCAGATGGGGAAGTCTCTACAACCTTCATCCACGAGTAAGGTCTATATGAATATATAACATAAACAGTAATGAAAACGTGTTGTTTTAAAGCAACTGAGATTTGAGTGTTGTTACCACAGCATAACCTAGCACAGACTGACTGAAGATAAAACAAAAAATTCTGAATGAAGCTTTAATTTAAAAAAAATCAAAATGGAAAACTTGAATGGACAACTTGAAGGCTATAGATGGATAGATGGAATGACATTTCCACTAAACTCAGTCCTTTTTTCATAATTCTTTACAGGTTCAAATCTGAAAACACTGTGCTAACCACAGCCTGATAAAACAGTAATACAATCAAATTGAATATTAGTTTGAATAGAGTATCATGCTGCCAAATGCCACTGTTGTCAGCATCATCTCTCAAAGATACCAAAATCTCTAGAGAACAGCCTGTTCATGTATCTTAGGCCAGAATAACAGGTTTGCTCCTCAGATAAGAGTACAGAGCACTAAAGCAAAAAAAAACAAAAACAAAAAATCACCAAAAAATAAACTGCTTTGTAGAATAGGAATATTTAAAGCATAGATGGACTATAATATCAAAAATATGCTATCAAGTTAAGCAGAAAGAATACAGCACAGCTACTTGTGCATTCTCCCTTTGCTGAAACTCATCTGGAATATTTGCACCTGCTATTTATCTTGCTGCCGATGTCTTAAGCACACCACTTTCTTCCTTCCTAAGTACAGAGATTTCAAACAAGGCCCTTTCACATGCAACTTAGGACGCAGACAAAAAGCATAGGGCTGTGAATCCAGCTTCTTTGGAAAGATTTAAAAAAATAAATAAAAACAAAAATGGAACCAAATGCTTGAGAGGAAAGAACACGTAAGAAGAAACCTATGAAAGTCTTAAGGCAGTAGTGCAACTATTTTCATGAAGCAACTCAACTTCCATGCCTCCCAGCCTCATCCTTGCCCTCAGTGATGCTCCTTTCTCATTCATGATCAGGAAATGGCTTAGATACCAGGTGTGAACTCTGTCATCTGTCCTTAATCCCACCTGAAAACACAGTCTAGCTTTTGCTCCTAGCATTTCACTAAAAATGGAAGCCAGGTCCATGAATATCTGGAGTTGAATCAAAACTAGAATAGCTAGTCAGCTGATTGTCACCTTTTACAGATGGGGAGGTTAAATGAATTGCTTAAGGTTGCATATCTGACAAGTTAGAAGGCACTTAAGAGCTCCAAATGGCCACTTTATTATCTACCTTTTAATCCTCAGCTACTTGCTTTCTCTGCCACTTTTATCTGCTGATTATCTCTTCTCATTTGAAATCAACCCCCTCCCTTGAAGTTCTTGACACTAATCTCTCAGCATTTTCTCATCTCCAGTTCTATTAAATTTATTTAACAAACACATAGCAGTTACTATGTGTCAGGCACTGTTCTAAATGCCTTAGAAATATTAACTAGTTTAATCACCATAATATGAAATAAGTACTATTATTATCCCTATTATACTTATCTGACACAAAAAAGGGTTAAGTGACTTGCCCAAGGTCCACTGCTAGAAAAATGCAGAGCCAGGATTCAGCCAAATACACTGGCCTCAGAGATCTGATCTTCTCCACCAACCCATGCTATCTCTCTCCACTCCTGCACCCTCTTCTCTCCCAAAGATGAGAAAGTCAACACTCCCTCAGGCCTGTCAAGAGGTCACATTTAACTCTCCCAATTAATGTTTCTGTTTGCCCCCTGTGATGATTTTATACACAATCCAGAAGTGTTCCAAATTGAAATCTCCATATTTACAAAGGGAGAAATTCAAGTATGCTGGTGTAAACTTTAATGAGCTTAAGTGTTTGGGCAGAAAACTATCAGAGGGTATTAATTGGCCATAGGGCCCCACCAAGGAGAATTTTATTAAGATTTTTGCTGGGCAGCACCAGCAATGTGGGTGAAGTGTATACGGCATTTCTCCAGAATTAGACTAAAATATTTCAAGAGGCCAGTGATATAACAAAAAGAGCAATAAACTGGAAGTCAGAACAGAAAAAAAAAGTCACATCAGAACCTAGGGCTGATGTGACTTTTTTCTTCTGTCTTTATGGAAATATAATAGACAATTAGTTGCCTATATTTATATTGTACAATTAAATAAGGGGTTTTTTCAATTATAGTTGGCATGCAACACACCAGCCTCAGCTGTGCAGCATATTGATCAGAGCCATACAACTAACAAAGCAATCATCCCACCAAATCTAGCACACCTCCTCCCCTCGCACATATTCATTCCAACATTATTAAACTATCTTCCCCATGCTATACTCGACATCCCCATTTCTACTCTGCAACCATCCACCTGCACCTCTCAATCCTTTTGCCCTCTTTCTCCGCTAAACCCCTTCCCATCTAGTATCCCTCTAAATATTCTCTGTATCTACGAGTTTTATTTCTGCTTTTGTTGTTGTTGTTGTTGATTTTCTTCTTTAGATTCCACATGTATGTGAAATGATGCAATATTTGTCTTTCTCTATCTGACCCACTTCATTTAATGCAATACCCTCTAGGTCCATCAAGGCGCTATCTTTTTCCATCCCCTTCCTTTTAGTCTGTGTGTCTTTTAATCTGAATTAAGTCTCCTGTAGGCAGCATATGTACGGGTCTTCTTTTCTTATCCATTCAGCCACTCTCTCTTTGGGTTGGAGCACTTAATTCTTTTCCATTTGAGGTACTTGTTGATAGGAATGTAGTTATTACCATTCTTTATTCCCATTTTTGATACATATTTTTTCTTCTTAAAGAAGTCCCTCCAACATTTCCTGTAATATTGGCTTGGCGGTGATGAACTCCTTTAGCTTATTTTTGTCTGGGAAGCTCTTTATCTGTCCCTCAACTTTAAATGATAGCTTTGCTAGATAAAGTATTCTTGGTTGTAGATCCTGGTTTTCATCATGTCGAGTATTTTGTGCCAAACCCTTCTGTCTTGCGTAGTTTCTTTTGAGAAATCAGCTGCCAGTCTTATGGGTACTCCCTTGTAGGTAACTAACTGCTTTTCTCTTGCTGCTTTTAAGATTCTCTCTTTGTATTTAACTTTGGCATTTTAATTATGATGTGTCTTGGTGTGGGCCTCTTGGGATTCCTGGTTTGGGGGACTCTCTGAGCATCCTGGGGTTTTATGTCTATTTCCTTCACCAGGTTAGGGAAGTTTTCCATCATTATTTCTTCGAATAGCTGTTCAACATCTTGTTTTCTTTCAAGTACCCCTATGACATGAATATTTTTACCTTTAATAGTGTCCCATAGGCTCCTTAAATTATTATTATAGGCTTAGCTTTTTTCTTGCCGTCCTGATTGAGTGTCTTTGGATTTCCCATCCTCTATATAAATCATTTGATCTTCTTTATTCACTTTGTTTATTCCATTTGATATACTTCTCATCTCAGATAATGTGTTCTTCACTTCAGACTGGTTCCCTTTTATAATTTCCATTTTTATGGTTTTTTTATCTCTTTGTTGAAGTTCTCACTGACTTCACCTACACTTCCCTTAAGTTCATTGAGCATCTTTACAACCAGTGTTTTGAACTCTGCATCTGTTAGATTGCTTGACTCCATTATTCTGGATCTCTGTTCTGTTCTCTCAGATAGTTTCTGCTTCTTTTTTCCCATTTGACTGCCTTTCTGTGTCTGTTTCTATGTACTAAGCAAAGCTTCTAAGTCTTGGTCTTATTAGTACGGCTTTGTGTAGTAGGTGTCCGGTGGCACAGTCCTGAGAGGGGGTTCAGCTGCAGGCCAAGTTTAGTCTCAGCCTGTGCTCCTCCAGGGCCATCTGTCAGGATTCAGCAAGCAATCCACAGGTGCTTATAGTTGCCTCAGAAGGCTACACCAGAAATCAAGGCCAGCTGCAACCAGTGTGAGTCTTGGCACTGCTCGGCAAGGAGCACCTGACTAAGCGAGGACACACCTGGATGTGGCTTGGGCGGGCCGTGAGTTGGGGGAGGCAGAGTTTCAGGGAATCCTCTGGGCAGAGTAACCTCTGTTATCTAGTTTGATGGCAACAAGGCAATGGCGGTGCTGAGTCCACACACTAGGAGCAGGGAGGGCTCAACAGAGGAACAATGGATACAATCGGCACTTCTGTACAGAGCAAGTCTTGCCGCAGCCCTTACTCCAAAAACTCACTGATGCCCTGTAAGTCCCTGCGTAGCTGAACTGGCACTGTTGCTCAGAGCGAGCAGGTCCGTCACTGCAGAAGTCCGCTCATGGATGTGGCCCCTTTAAGAGGCATCTGCAGCTGTCTGCTGCTGCAGCCTCTGTCCCACTCAGCTGCTCAGCAGTCCTACCTTCTGTTGTTGCAGGGTGATTTCTTAGATTTCTCCCTAGTTGTATGGCTTGTTAATCTAGATCCCAAGAAATTTTTCCTTGCTGTTTGTTCCTTGTTTCTGTGACAACTTTGATTTGCTTGCCAGAGAGATGAACAGAGCCTCTATCATCTATGCCATTTTTCCCCTCCTCCTGATGTGACAAGCACTTAATGTCTTCAAGTTTTAATTTGCTCATCTTCAGCATAAGAGTTAAACTACCTTGTCTAATGTGAGATGATGTATATAAAAACCCATCAAACATTAAATGCAAAAGTATACACATAAAATGCAATGACTGTACTGTATGTGGCCTTACATGCTTCTGTGCAGCATAATGAACCTAATTTCCTAGATTTTCCATATTTCTGAAAAAGATCTACTCAGACTACACTAATTTCTCCCCAGCGCTACCTACATCCTTCTCTCACATTGGGGAGATTCAGTCTGGGAAAGATAGTAGTAAATCTTTCTCTGGTTAAAAAAAAAAAAAAATTGATAAATATCTCCATGGCAAAACCTAGCCAGACAAGCAATGGGCTAAAATAACAATCTTAATAAGAATAATACTAATTAATGCACACATCCAGAATACCAGCCACTGGATGTTACACACATCCATCATTTAATCCTCTCTCCTATCCTATGATAGAATTCCCTATTATCCCATTTCACAGATGAAGATAAGGTATCTTGCCTAGGCACCACCTGAGAAATATTAGCTAATGATCCAGGCTCTCAATGAGATACATTAAAAGACTGAAGGCTGAGCCTTGAAACAGGAAACTTAAGAATAAGGCAAAGATTCCAAGAAATGATTCTAGAAATAAAATAAGTCCTTGGAGATCTTTGGATTACACTACCTTGGATGTTACCTTCTAGCACCTCTATTATTGTGGATTCAGGTGTTGTCCACCTTATTAAGTTCCCTCCTTCACCTTATGATTTTATCACTGCTGATATCCATTATTTCACTAGCGGCTACAAAAGAATGACATTCTAAGTATAGCTTTCCTTCTGCATATATTAGCTAGAAATCTTCTATTAATTAAAACTTTCCTAACTATTGGGTTATCCTGATAACAGTTCGTATAGGAAATGCTTGATTCTCTCCTTTTATTTACCAGTTCTCAGAATGATGAATTCATTCCCTAACGTTCTCCAATAGTGACCAATGAGAGATTTGTTTGGTTTTGAGAAGCATTACCAACTCGTGTGTGTGTGTGTGTGTGTGTGTGTGTGTGTGTGTGTGAGAGAGAAAGAGAGAGAGAGAGAGAGAGAGAGAGAGAGAGAGATTCTCTTTAATTTCATATCTGTATGGTTTTCTTATACTAAAAATCTTCATTTCTACAATTAGTTACATTACTTATTTGCTTTATCTCAATATATGTTATATAAATATCTATTTCAAAACAATAGCTTAATATCATTACTAATGACATGATTACTAAAATCCATCCCCCTTCCAAAAAAAAAAAAAGAGGTTACCTTTGAGAATCAATTCCAGAGAAATCTAGCCATTGAGCTGTTAAGAACACCAAAGAAAAACTGCTTTTTATTCCCCACCACACAGTTACACATTTTGGAGAATTTCTTTCTCTAATTGCTGAACACATGGAGAATAAAAAAAAAAAAAATTAAAAATAAACAGTAAACTATTCTTTTTTTCCAAATGGGCTCACCATTTGGTGGGTAAACAAGGTAAGGAAACAGACCTAAGCCCTGAGGACTAGACAATGTGGTATGAGTTAAAGATAAAGCAAAACTCGCACTAAATTCATCAGGAATGATTGATTGAAACTTAACTAGGGAACTCATTTGGTTTGTATAATCTAAAGAAGGAAGGAGTCCTGATTTGGTCAGATAACCTTAAGTCTGGCTTCTGTTTTATTTTTGTTATGTACTTTTCTTAATTTGAGGGTTAGTATGAGCAGGAGTGCAAAGGTCTTCTGGCAAAAGTTCTTTGTTAAAATTCAGAAAAACACTCAACACACACTGTTTTGGAACAGTCCATGGCTGCCCTGCATTCAAACATTTTACCTTCCATTTATTTAAGGAAATGAGTGCACAAAGGCTTCCAGAAACGTGTCTGACCCAGTGGAGGTCACTGCACCAGATCAACTGATGTCTTGCATAAAACAGAGAGAGGGCAGTGGGGTAGGAGGGAGGAAATGACCATGCGGACTGATAAATACAAAACTGCCCACTCTCTTGACCCTCAGGCAGAAGGAAAACAAAATCCATCATCTGTGAGCTTGGCAAAGGAAGCTTTACTTTAAAGACAAACCTCATGTGGTACTTAAAGTACACATGATATGGCCTTCCTTTGAGTTGGAGGAAATGAATAGTGCATCCAGGAAGACCCTAGGCAGTTTGTGGTAGAAAAAGAAAAGACCAAGTTATCTGAATTGCTCTGAGCATATAATATTTCTAAAGTAAAATTGCCAGGATACAGTTATGACATAAATTTCACTGAAGTCTCCTACAAAACATCTATATAGAAAGAAATCTTTCACTATTATGAAAAAGAATGTAGCGAAACACTTTTTATATACACACCATAATAAGAACTAAGAATCACCTGGAATTTTATGGAAATCTTTTCACTTTCTCAGATTTTATAGTTAGCCTTGGTTTCAGATCATAGAAATATTCCTAACAACAGCAGCACCTCAGACATTCAGCTCTCAGCTGCCCAGAAACTCTAGTTCTCTGAAACAGCCAGGAAACTAGGTTAAGTGTCTGCATATGTGCGCAGAATTCCAGAAAAGCCTCTGACAGGGAGAGCAAGGAAGAGGCAATGTCCTTGTTAGGCAACTGTTTTTAGAGACTGGCAACTAATTGTCGAAGCCAATGCCCACAGACGTCAATTATGCATGAAAAACAAACTAAAAGTTACTATAATTTGTTTAAAAGTAGCAGGTAGCAGAGATAGCAGATAACAGAAATAAAGATGGGATAGTAGGAAAGAGATCCCCTGAAAATAGTGAAAAGCAAATGTGGAAACTGCCCATGAAAAGAAAAATAAGGCAGAAACAGATGAGGCTGGAACTATTCATGAGATCACAACCCTTTACAGATATGAAGCCATTAGAAGTCCTTATCTCTCTGTGTTAAAACAAGTACATTACTCTTTATAATCTGTTTCATGTTCAAAATCTTCTTAAATGTTCAAAAGAAAAACAGATATGCTCTTCTCGACTTAAGTAACCATTTGTACCAGGCCAAATGCAGGCTGTTGAAAACAATAAATAATGTCATATTCTTTGAGCACTGATGAAGGAGAGGGACCAGGAGAATGACTGAGAAAATTGGTGGCCAAGAAGAATAGTTTTATAATTGAGAGACAGAGCTAATCAGGATCTAACACCCAGAGAGACGATCAAAGACAAATTTTCCTCTGATTTTCTCTTTGGCAGTGGAGCATAAAAGAAATACAAATTTCCTGCAGGAAACAGAAGACAAATGATATCCACAGCCACTCTGTGTGACCCAGAGGAATTCAATTTTTTAAAGGCAGAATGGGCAACAGCTAGCCCAGCATAAGCAGGAAGTAGCTGCAAAGAGCTGCTATGGTCTATAATTCCTTATCCACAATTCCAAAATCCCAGAAGTTCTGAAAACCAAAAGGAATTTTGATCAAAACTCAATTAGTAACAACACAAGACCTAAACTTTCTTGAAGCCATGTATTGTCTTTATTCATTCAATGTAAACATTCTTGTTTCATTAGAAAAAAATAATGTGTTTGAATATAGGGTGCTGCTACTAGAGATGTTACATACGTATGTTATGTGCACCATATCAACTTCTTAAAATCTGGAAAATTCTGAAATATGAGACATATTTGGCTCCAATAGTTCCAGATAAGTGTCTGTGTATCTGTACATGGCACAATTACTTTCAGCTGCCATTAAGGATCTATGAAAAAGTTTTTAACTCTTACCTACATTCTTTCATTCATCCAACATTTTTAAAATACTCACTATGTGCCTGAAACTGGGCTAGGTATTGGTGTGTTCATTTCCAAAAGACCTCAATTTCATTTTTGCCTTATATGTAAAATAAGATCAGGAATAAAAATTACTACAGCTGCTTTAATACTAAAAGAGTTCCATGTTCATAGGGAGGGAAAGAAAGGAAGGAAGGGGGAAAAGAAAGAAGGGAGCATGGGAGGGGGAGAAAGAACAGCACCATAGGCAGAATCTTACCTTAATTATCATGAGGCTCTTTTTTTTTTCTGCTGACCGGTCCTGCCCACCTGAAACACCACTATGCTACTTCACGGTCTCTCTCCAGCCCACCACCTTCTCTCCCCCAAACCAAACTCCATGCCTAATCTTAGCTTAAAATGTAACTGCTCAATTCTCAGCCTTTAACCAAGACTTCTCCCAGCTTGGAATGATCACAGCAACCACCAGGATATACTGAAATATATCTATTTATAAGGCTTTCACACACACACACACACACTCACACATGCACTCCCAGGTTGGAAGCTTTGAGAAGGCTGGAACTTTGGACTTGTTTGTCTAACACTTGTGTCTGGGCCTTTAAAAAATGTTGGTTCAATGAATTAAAGAATTAAGCGAAAGTGAGATACGCTGTCTTAGTAAACTTGATTACTCATTGCTCAACTAAACATTGTTTTTATTTTGTACTTCATTTAACAATTGGGCCAAAAAAAATTGCCTGAATGCTGCTTCAAATATTTTTATTGGCTGTTTAAAGTAATCTTTTCAGGTACTGGTCCACAGAGCCTTATTTGAAACCCTTGGGTCCAAATACGTTTCATATTTCAAAATTTTCTAGACTTTAAGAAGTTAACACAGTGCACATATCCTATATTACATAAGTGAATATGCTAGCCTGCTCTTAACAAACACTAACTTGGCAATTTTGGGGGCTGATAGCAGAAAGAGAGAAATGCTTGGAGGGATAGTGCTAGATTACAATCTCCACCAAAGCAGGAATCAAATGGCGTACTGGGAGCTGAAACTAAAAACAGAGTCCATGAGCCAACACTAAGCCAAGAATAATTACAGTGCTAAGAATAAACTTGATAATAACCAGCATTTCTTGAGCATATACTATGCACCAGGCATGGTGGTAAGCACTTAATATGTTCCAACTGTTTAAGGCTCACATAATCCCATATATAGATACCAGTCTTACTCTCATTGTACAGATGAGGAAACTGAGGAAGAGAAAGGTGAAACGACTTGTGTAAGCTTACCCAGCTAAGACACAGTGGACCGAGAGCAGGATATTCAATAAAAGCTAACAGAATTAATGAATTCATGAAATTAGTATTCCCTGAGTTATACAGCATCTAGGTTAATAATCAGAAAAAGTAAAAAGCAGTGGGAAGAATATAAACTTCTGGAGTTAGGAGTCATTCAGTTTGAGTTCCACCCCCGCCATTACATAAATATGTGGCCATGAGGACTTGACTCTATAATCTGTCACCTCCCCAGAGGAAAAGAGGGTGACTGCCACTTACCTCATTGGACTGTGAGAACAGCTCTTCATATAATTTTTTTTTATACTCACAGTACACATATGCCAGGTTCTATACATGTTTTATTTAATTCTCACAAAACTCCAATAAAATAGATGCTATTATTAACCTTATTTTAGATATGAGGAAATTAAAGCTTAAGAGAGATTGAGTATTTATTCAGGGTCACAGAGCAGTTCTTTTTCCTTCCCATTTCCCAGCTATGGCTGCAGTCTAAATGAAAAAGCATGATGGTCATGTTTCTTTTCCTAGATGGAATAACTCTCCTCCCCAAGTAGAACAGGTACCTGGAAGGGTCTTTTTAATTTAGATGTTTGTGCAACATTTTCCTGGCTTGTATTCTTCAAGATGATGTCAACCTTGAAACAGAGACTTAGTCTCATCTGAAACCAAGTTAAAATCATCTCCCGATGCTTAAATTTCCTGAACACGATCATGCATTCACATATTTGATGTTGGCAAAAATTACTGCCTTGGACTCAATTTTTAAAATGTAAGGAAAATAAGTGTCATGAAAATTAACAACCAGGGTCACAGCTACAACTGGAAATCCTAGATTAAATTAGCTATAAAACAAACCATCTGACTGTTATCGGTCTAATATGAAAGTTTTAGGAGAAAGTACAAGCGTCACATTCCAAAACATTTGCTACGTCCACAGTGTCCTGGCTCAGGTGAATTAAGTGATAGCTTTCAATCCTGAATACCTAATGAAAATGGGTGGCTTTGCATAGGTTTTACTGAAGCAGGGAAGTGCCTGGCCTTAATATGCTCAATCTATAATTCCAAGAAGACACCTCCTGTCTCTGTGTGTGTTCATGGTGCACCTGAGGGCAATTGAGTAATTACATCAAATTGGTCTGGGGGCACTCTCGGGACATCTCCGTGCCCATTTCTACTTCTTGGTCAACTCTACTTCTTCCTTACTTCAGGAAATTCTCTATAAGCCCACAACTTACCTATGCCTCTGTGTCTCTCAACAGATCACCCCGCCTCCTACCTACACCCCCAAATCAATAGGCTAGTGCTCTCATCAGAGCTCTGCAGGATTCATTCTTACCCCAAACCAACAGACTTGTATGTAATGCAAATCATTTTTTGTAATTTTGTAAAATGCATTTTAACAGCCTCTTAATCACATTGGTACGCATTGGTAGGCATCTCACCCAAATCTCTCTCCCAGACTTTACGAAATTTAAATCTTTCCATTTGTTGATGGCTCTAGTCAAAGCCAAAAAGCTTTCCCTTAAGCAATGACCCTTGCTAAGAAAATTTATGACTTTAGGCCAGTTCGTAAATTTACTGATTCTTTGTTACTTCTTCACATCTCACACAGAGGGTTTCTGATGATGTTTATCAAGCATTCCCATGAATGCTAGCCTTCATATAGTCCTAAAAGGAAATTCACTTCACTTGCAAAAAGGCTGCCACTGGTGACAGATAATGCCATCTGAAATCTTCCTCCTATCCACTGAGCCACACAGCAAAATCACAATATTGCCACACCTTTAGCTTTTTTAACCCCAAACTGATTAGTCACCCAGCATTTTCATGTTTTACTTTGAAGCCACTTTCTGCTTCTGAAAAAACTATTGAGTGATTTTCTCGCTGTTTTTTTTTTATTAAATGTGCCCTCAAATTATTGTTTAAAAAATTAATATTAATCTTAAAATTTTATTTAAAATAAGGTAATGTTGATTTCTCAGGCATTTTCCAAAGAAAAATTTCTTTTGGAAAAGATATACTTGAGAAATTACAGCACACTGAGAACTCTATAACCTCATTTTGAAGGGAAAATGCTCATTGTGATGTATACATTTCTAGTTTATCTTTTTAATCATATTCTTTTATAGTTTTACCTCATGGGAAAGTTCGTTTGATTGTCATATTGGAAATACCATTTTCAGTCTTATGTGTTTTGTACTCATCATAAAATTAGGAGTAAGACATCAAAAGACCAGTGGCAGACTAAAAATATCAACAAAAGAACCATCAAGAGTCATTCTGAAATAACTAATATGTGCCTCAGTTTCCCTAAATGTAAAGCAGAGTTAACAGCACTACTACTACTAACAGTGTGCTATTTTATTAGTATAATTTTAAATATCTTACAATACTACTTTCTGAGTTTATATTTTTAATTCATAACATAATTATTTAACACCAGAAAAAATAGAAAGATTACTAGACTTAGATTCGAGAGAGTCATGCTGGGTCCCAGTTCTGCAAATCTGCTCACTCAAGCCAGCTAAGGGACCTCTGGAATCTCTGCCTCTCCCCATTTAAAGTCTTGGTTCACAACCAGGCACTACTCTAAGAAACTTACGTATATTAACTTAATCCTCATAGCACTCCTGAGGTGAGCACTGTGATCTTCACTTTACAACAAGGAACGAAGTCACAGTGTAGTTTAGTAAGTCAACCAAGGTCTCACAGCCAGGGGAGAACCCAGATTCAGCTCCTGGAAGTCCAGCATTACAGCATCAATGGCCCTTACAGATATCTGCCACACTATCTGGGGATGCCACTCCTGGGCTAACTCTAACGACCACGAGGTCCAGGTCAAGGTGTATGCGCTATAAAAATGTGAGCGCTCATTATTGTGTTATTTCAATAAACTTAAATGCACCTTTTGAAATAAGGTCTACAACAATTATTAACTAGTAAGAATAAATTCAAATTGGCCCACGAACAGGCAAATGTGCTTTCCCCAGCATTCTTGCAATGAGGAATCTCTATCATCTAGCACTTGGCAGCCACAAGGTAACACCTGCCGTCAAATCTTCCCAAGCCAAAGCCATCTCTCCACGCTCTGCACTACAGAACTTGGGAATTTCAGTGGAGGATCTGCCAAGATTTGAGCATATCTCAGGAGCCTCCTGAGGTTAGCGTGAGGCTCTGGCTTCAGGGCTTCCTGTAATTCACCTCCTGGGGGAGGAGAAATCAACTTAAGTAAACATAAGGCGTGGCTCATATTGTGAAGTCCTATGTACAACTCATCTATCAAATAACAGAATTCTAGCCAACTCTTGAAATAAAGTTGGCAAATAATGGAACACGATTAACCCCTCCACTAATCTCATGAGGCCAGGCTAGATTCTGGCATCATTTTGTTTGGTTCTACACTCTAAATCTAAAGCATGGCTCTATTGGACCTTTTTTTATTCTGGCCTCTACTGCCAATACATTTTTATATAGATGATATATCATCTATATTTTTATATAGATGATATGACTATTTCAACTAACAGACATGCAAAATGGTGGGGTGTGTGTGCATTTTTTAAAGCCCAATTATTATTATAATTCAAGGCTACTACATGCCAAAGCACTATGCTGGGCATTCTTGCATGTTACTTCAGTTAATCCCAACCAATTTACGAGACAGGTATCATCATCCTGCCCCACATACCACCATTTACACACTGGAAAGCTGAAGCCCCCAGGTCTGGCCAAGAGTCTCTCCATAATTTCTTCATAATGATTCAGGTCTCACCCGAAAGGTCAGCTCCACAGAGAAGCCATCCCAGATGCCCAATCTAAAGCAGCCAGTCCTCTCCACCCTCCACTTCTCAGATGTCCTCTCTATCATGTTATCTTGTTTAGTTTTATTCACAGCACTTAGTATTATCTGAAATTCTTATTTAATTTACTTATTGTCTGTTCCCAGTTAAATGTCAGTTTCTGAAAGCAAGAGAACTTATCCATCTGGTTCAAAGTTGTAGCCTCCATGCCAGTAATAATACCTGTCAAAGAACAGGCTGGTAAGTATGAGAGAAAGGGATTGAGGCAGGGCTGGAGAGAGGAAATGCAGATGCCTCCATGAGTTTTAGAAGGAGAAAGGCTTATTTTAGGCATTAGATAAATAATTAGAACTCTGTGATTCAGAAATGATGTAACATTCTGAGACATTACTGAAAAAGTTGTGAAGTAACTGGAAATTCAGAGATGAAATAAGTGCTACATCTTCCTGAAAAAAAAAAAAAATGTTAGTACAATCCTTTGTGAAATGTGGGTGATTTAAAATTCCAGAGCCATTCAACTTTTCAAATACCTTTGTTTTGTCACTGCTGACTTTTAAAACTTCTAGAAATCAAAATAGATGTTTGTTCTCTGGTTGGAAATGGCTTGTTGATTGCTCTTAATTATTGTCCCTTCCCTAACACATGACACACATTCCACACTCAGCCTGTCAGCCCTTTAAAAGCCTAAGTTAACAGAGTTTAATGGTCACAAGCAGCATTCTAAAATTGGAATTTGGCTGCCTGACCACACACTAGCCCTGGAATTCAACAAACATCTGGACCAGTGAGTGTGAGAAAGTCCTGTGATAACAAAATTTCTGAGGAAACAATGAGTTGGAATCCCACAGGCAACAGAGTACAGGTGCTGTGCCTAGAAGGTTCACCAACCAGACGCAGGAGCTGCAGCTGCATTGCCTCCATGTGGCTCTCGGAAGCCTGGCGATATCAGTGGCACATAAACACATAGTGATGAACCCCTAAAGCAAACCTGGACTTTACTACAGTGTACATATGTACTTGGGTGACCAGAAGAGTTCTATGCCAGCTGCTTACACTGAAGCTCACCCAGGTTGAGAACCTTCTCATACCTGATGAATAGAGAAGAAAGCAAATTTAATTAAGTTTTACAACTTCCACATAATCTTGAACAGAGTCGTTTGGTATATTAAATTTTTTAAAGTTAGAGAGTTTGTTCTTTAACAGAAAGGCATTTGCTGGCTAGAAAGCTGTAGTCTTTCTTACAGTCACTGAGATTTCATACTATACTGTTTACCTAGCTAAAACTTCACTCTCTGTCACAAATATGGCAAATGAAAGTCAAATGCAAGTGAATTGCTGAGATCCAGGAAACAAGGAAAATGGTAGAGAGGGGGAGAAACAGAGAAGAAATCTTGGTTACCTTTTGTTTTAAATAAGAAAACAAAACTTTCTTTCGTTTGGAACTATCATTTATTGCTTATAAAAAACTTTTTTCAAACCAAATAGAAAATTACCCTACAGAGAACAAAAGCTTCCTCATAAATTTAGTCCCCAGAGACAACTGCTGTTAATTTTTTGGTGGGTGCTGTATCAGGGCTATTTCTTCTCTGCTTAATAATTATATATAACACTCTACATACCGCTCTTTAACTTGCTTTTTATCTATGTCCAAAATGTTCTGTACTTCTTCCTATGCTACTCATATCGTTCTGCTTCATCTGTAAATCGAGAATAATGACATCCAGATCTGACAGGGACACTGTAAGGACTGCATGAGATAGTATTTGTTAAATGCTTAGAACAGGACCTGGCACATGATAAAAAATTCAATGAATAGCATTATCTGCTGCCAAGAATTATATTGTACATATATGTAGCATCAGTTATTTAGCAAATGCCCTAGTGATAGAAGTTTCAGTTGTTCCCAATTCTCACTATTATAAACCATACCACACTGAAGATTATAGCTTAGGTTTCAATATTATGACTAGATTTTTTAAATTAGCCTCTCTTGTCCAACATTTTGAAATTCACATTCCTATTTGTTCATTTGGGTTCACATCAATGATTTGTAGGAGACAAATCAGGTGTAATGCTCATTTGCGAGACAAGGAAATTGTGGGTTTAAAAAAGTGAGTAAATTGCTCAAGACCACCCAGCAAGCAAGGCTGAAATCATGCCGTGGTCTGGCAATGGGATCATTAGACAAATCTTTACTAAGACGGTGTTCAATGCCAAGTTCTATGCTAGGAACTTGGAATATAAAGATTCATAAAATATCCTCAAAGAACTCAATCTAGAGGATAGGCAACTACTTTTTTTTTTTTAAATAACCGTATGGTGTTCTAAGCATAATAGCGGGCATATACACAAATCGCAATACCAGACATGGAGACAAAGGGAGCAAGGACTAACTGGAGCCACAGAAGCATCGAAGAGCTGGTGATGTTTCCAAAATCTGTCCTCTAAAGCTGAAGATAGATGCATGGGCAAGGGTGGGGTTAGACTTCCAACTTCTAGTCCTGTTCTTTTTCTCCTGCATCATGCTATTTCATAAACTCAAAGAATTTAGATCATTTATGTCAGCATAAAAAAAAATATATGTATACATTATTGCCACCAAATTTTTCTTCAAGGAGGGAAGGGGACAAAGGAGGGAATGGAAAGCTTAATGAATATTTCATTTTAACTGGATAAACCATAAAATAATTAATATTTTTAAAATAACAAATGTTCAGGACACATAATTAGCATTTTCCACATTGCTTTAAAGAGTACTAAAAGACAAAAATAAATAAGTTGTACAACATCAATAACAATAGACATTAATCTCTGCATTTTCAGGAAGGTATTATAAATTCAAGATATTAAGAGTGGTAACTTTATTATTTATGTCTAACATTATTATTAATTGCAGCTAGCATTTCTTGAGTACTCACATCATACTAGGCTAAAGCTTTTAATGCATCATCTCAATTGTCACATCTCTATGAGACACGTATTATGCTATCCCCACCAAATACATGGAGAAAAGGAGGTTGAGAGAGAGTAAACAACTAGCAAGTGGCAGGATAGAGACTCAAACTAGAAACTCAATCGAAAAGGTTTAATTCAAAATCCCATATTCCTAATCACTCTATTATGTTTACTTTTCATTTTATCAATGATGTTTTCTTTTTTGAATATTGTGAGTACAATTCATACACAACACTCTTTAAAAGCATTGAACAAGTTTATTTTTTATATATTGAGAACCACTTGTAAGATTTAAGTTCTTTTAAAGCACATATTTATGGAATCTTCTTGTCATGGCTGGCTGACATCTAAATTTGAAATTGGCACCCTTTATTGCATTTCGTACTCCTAAAATTAGACAATCAGGACCAACATCAAACAAAGGCTTCCATGATGATTAGTTGACACAGCAACATAATGAATAATTTTACATCAGGCTCCAGGTCCCACATAATTTATGTTCATAACAAAAATGGCAATCGACCAGCATCTGTCATATGGATTTATAGACTTGGCTGTGGCCAAGTCAAAGCACATTAGCCTAGTGTCTAAACATCTGACTCCAATCATTACAGTGAGGATGAAGTCGGGCATTAGAGGCTTATAAGTATATTTCACTGAGTGTGGATAGTAGAGAGAAAAAGAGTTTTTAAGGGGGGAAGTTGGAGTAACGTTTTCTTAAAATTTAAGATCATCCACTGTCAGTAGTATGTGAGTTGTCTCTTCCTCCCCATCTCCTTTCCTCACACTAAGGATTCAGCTGTGTCCAATGTTGTCAACCAAGGTCAGGCAGAAGACAGAGAAGATTTTGTGGGAGTCTGTCAGCCATCAGTGGTTTTTATATTATTCATTGTTTCATATTGTCCATACACACCCTCTTCCTGCCTCCCCCATCCTGCTAATATGAATTATAGAGGATTATTAAGTTTTTACTCACTCCCAGATATTTTGGAGAAATGAGTTACAATAAATCTATAATCTAATCTTTTCTCATATAAACATAAAGACCTGAAGTTTAAACTAAATATATTTATTACCCTCTAATGATATTTCCCATTCTACCAGAAAGGAGGGAGGCATGGCCCCATCTTCCCTTGCCCTCAAGATCTGCAAAACCCTGCACCAGCTGTCCCCAGTCTATTATCCTCAGTCATCAATCTCCTTCCCCAACCGCTTCCTTTTTATAAACCACAGAAACCTCTGCTAGTCTTTTTTTTTTTTTAAACCCATTAAGCCTCCTCCTATGTGAGATTAGCTTTTCATTATATGAAACCGATCTGGACATTAACCACTGTGTAACAAAAATCACAACCATTCTAAATAAATATTCACAGCCACAAGTGTAAACTATATAAGATGTTAACATCTCCAATCTTGTGGTGTTTATGTTACATTTTTGCTGTTTCTTAAAAGTTAAACTGGAGACAGCATCTTCATTGTTCTATAAGACTCCAAAACACTTGACCAGATAACAACTTGTTGGAGGTCACCTTACACAAAAGCTCTGTTTTATTTTTGTTTTTGTTTTTACTTATTAAGTCTACATGCTGCATATAATAAAATGATTCTTTATAAGGTCTTATAAAACAAAGAGGTCTCATCAGAAAACAAATGAAATCAGGAAAAATTTAGACAACTTATAGATCAGTATATATGGGAAAGAGAAGGGAACATCACATTTATCAAGTACTAGATACCTTTATGTAAATGATTTCAATTCATCTCAGAGGTGGTACGTAAGTTCATCCTCAAAAAACTTTTCAGGTTAGGTATGACGATTTCCAAACTTGAGGCCCCAGGCCCGGTTACCTATGAAGGTTACACAGCTGGTAAGCCCAGAGTTGTACTGAACTTTTTTTAAAAATCCAGAGTCAACTATACTACATTGGCTCCCTGGATGAATATCTTCTCTTTCAATTCTTTTCTCTTGACACAGTGGATCCTTCTTGCCATTTGTTTGGCCATTAGGCAAAGGCCAAGTGCACATGAAGCTAGCAGATGTGTTTCAATTCTGGCTCTTCACTCCCTCCATAGCCTCTTAGTCAATTCATTTAACCTTTGTAAGGCTCATTTGTCCATCTACAAAGCAATATTCTAAAATGTGTTTTATAGAATATGTGCAATATAATATAGAATATAAACAGTAGGAGAATATAATGCAAAAGAAGTTTTCCCTTTTCCAATGCATGTGTCTTTCTGATACACATACATCCATACAGAAACTGACTCTATTACCACACTCCTTTTTAAATACTTCTCTAATTATCAATATTTTATAATTTCCCATTTTAGCTCTATTTCCCCCCATGGCTGTAAAACCTCAAATTACTTAGTGTCCTTAAGTAACCTCTATAGTTTCTGGGATTATCTACAAGTCTTCAAACCTGAAAAGTAAAGGAAAAATATGGGCTGAGAGAGGCAATGCACCACCTAGAACAACAGCTGTTTGATATTTTCAGTACATGATTATATTTATTTTCCTTATACTCTCTAATTTACAACTGTACACTTTCTTAAACACAATTAAAAATATTTGGCTATATGAGGCATGAGGAAAACTAAGCTCCATATGAAATCTTCGATTTGTACCTAATAAATCGCTGCTTAACTGTACCAAATCCAATGTGTAACAGAGAGGAGAGCTGTGGATCACAGCCTCAAAGTAGAAGAAGAAAACATTTTTTAAAAAAGAACTTAATTTAAATTGGATATGCTAATAACCTCTGCTAATGGAGTTGGTTTTTAAAATGCATATTCCCTGCAATCTATGTTAAACAGGCATTTCGACCTGTGTCAGGGCTACCCTTTCTTTCTCTAGGAGCTGAGCTCATTGGCAGGTGGTGGACCAGAGGAGTGGGTGGTGAACCAGGCAATGAATTGCACTGTGGACAAAGGGAGAGAGGAAAAAGTGAGGTATGAAGGTCTCTTAAACTTTCAAGACAACTCACTGAGCAAATGTAAAATAGTAACAGCAATTTTTGGCTGACAAGTTTTGATGATAATTTTGACCATAATGAGTTAGAATGTCATGCAAGCAAAGGGTTTCTGCAAGTTCTTATCTATTATCTCAACTATAAAAGTTAGTAATTTAAAAAAAAGAAGGAGGCTCTGGAGCCAGCTAACTAGGTTCAAATCCCAGCCTATATTCTAGATACACCAAGCCACTCAACCCCTGTGTACTTCAGTAATATGCTCTATCTCAGAGGGTGTTCTGAGGATTAAGTGAATGAATATGTGTAAAATATACAGAAGAGTGACTGATACACAGGGAAGGCTCAATAAATGTTAACTATTACCCTTTCACATCATCATCATTATCATTATTATATTAAATCTTCCCTGGGTGCCAACTGAGTTCACAGAATTTTAACTTATACCAGAGTTTATAACACACACATATACACGTTTCCTTAACAACTATCCAACTTTAAAGAGAAAGATAAGAAAGGTACATCAGACTGGCTAATTCCACATAGCTATGAACTGAAATAGTCAATAGAAGCAGAACACTACAGAGGATAACGTCATTTCTAACCCTAGGATGGCACCAAGTGAAGATCTAAGGATTCTCTGATTCCTCATGGTGTGTCTTTGACAAATCATTTAACTTTGAGGAATACTTCCCTTTCTTATCTGTAGAAAAGTACCTGCTGTTTATTCTGCCTGGAACATTCCCTGCATACCCTCATCCCCAAACTTCTTTCACCAGATCTTACAGATAAATTTCTCAGCCTCTGGTCCTCTCTGATCCCTAAGGTTAGGCTAGGGCTCGATGCTGTACAGTACATAGCATTTCGCTATTATGTTCAAGTGTCTTGATCTGCGGCCAGTACAGAGTTGACTCTCAATAAATACTGAATGGATAGACGGATGATGGATGGAGGGAGGGAAGGAGGGAGGGAAGGAGGGAGGAACGAAAGGAGGAAGGGAGAGAGGAATGGAATAATAATATATACTTTTCTTTTAAGACCAAGTGAGACATCTAGGCAAAAATACACACTGTAAAAATGCTTTACAAATGTAGGCTATTACTCAGTGGTTGAGCTTGAGAAGACTGAGAGTCTTAAATGGAAACAGAAGGGAAAAGAAATAACCTAAATGTGACAAAGAATTTCTTAGGCTGTATAAACAACTACAAACACAATAGGAAAGATAGCAGTATGGGGTTAATTTGTCTGACCTCGAGGTCAGGGCAGGGTCAGGCCAGGGAGGAACAAGGACCAGGAAAATGAGATGAATAGACAAGGTGCATACCATTGTCCAAAGCAAATAAGGACTGTGATACAGGAAAGTCAATTAATGTGAAAGATCAAGTGGGCATCATATGTAGACAGGTAGGAGTCTATAGATCACATTGTGGGTATCTGTGAACTTAAAAGAAGAAAAATTACATTTTATTTCACTAACTGAAAATCAACATTTCCTTCAATTAATAAACCACAGAATCTGTGACTCTCTCACCAAAAGAAATCCAAGATTTCTTTTGTCTTATTACAACTGTAGATATCAAAAACATCTTTTACTGTCACCAGTACTTTAAAATTATGGTAGTTCTTAGACTCACCACTGAACCTTCTCATTTAATTATTTTTTTAAAAAAAGAAATCCATATATTACTGTATCATAAATTTAATATTTTCATAATTTATTCCAACATAACTGGCTTCCCCTGTAAAACCATATATCTCATTTGATATCTTTAAAACATTATTCTGACAGAGTATCCATGGACTTCACCAGACAGTCAAGGGGGTCCAGGGCACAAAACGGGTTGAGGGATCCTATAGAACAGAGAGAAATCAATAGCAGTTAAGAAAAAAGGAAGGGTCCATGGCCCATCCAAAAGGTGATAATAACTCTTTGAGTTTTGCAGCAAGCAAGGAGAAAAATCAGAGGAACTCTTTCACTAATCCAGGGAAGATCTGACTAATGTCAAAAGATGGGCTAATGAACTAATTATGTAGCAGAAAAAGAAGCATAGA
Organism: Pteropus alecto; assembly: GCF_000325575.1. Taxonomy (NCBI): domain Eukaryota; kingdom Metazoa; phylum Chordata; class Mammalia; order Chiroptera; family Pteropodidae; genus Pteropus; species Pteropus alecto. The sequence continues at coordinate 1,587,613 of NW_006442508.1, read as the reverse complement.
ACTTAACCCCAAAATGTCCAGGGCCAAAATACTTCTCACTGACTCCTAACAATGAGGAGGGGAACGCTGCAGAGATTGACAACATGGGGGAGGGGTGCTGTTTCACATGGAATACAAGGAGTTCTATTTTTCGCTTTTTATTCAAGTGCACTCAAGCAGAGCTATCACATCCAGGTCGAGATGTAAAGTGCTTTGAGGGCAAATTCCTCAGGAAAGGCAAAGAAGGACCATTGATTAAAAACAACAATAATGGGAAGAGAAAGAAATCATTCTTTTGTACAGCACCAATAGCAGGCTCTAATGAAAGAGTAGAACTAAGATGAGCACAAATCTTAATTGAACCAAAAGAAGCTATACTAAAGAACGTGAGGACTGAATTAACCAAAAGAAGAAAGTAAAATCAAATACTGTGTAAGATGCAATCTACAGGCCCTAGGAATCATAAACACAGCCTTCTGGGAAAGTATATCAACTGGACCTTAAATCACCACCTCCCTTGTTTCTGAAAGGCAATACAATGAAAATGCATTCATCCTCTCAGCTACTCTACTAAAATCGGCCCTCACTTTTTTTTCCCTATGATTTCATTCAGAATCTGATAGGTTTTTTTTCCAGTTTACATAAAAAGATTTTGGTAGCATAAAATATAAAGCTCTTTCATGACCCCATTTTCTGGCATTCCTAACACAACACTCTCAGCGATTCTGCAGCAGATAAAGGGTAAAGGAGTAACTTTTAGGATATTTTTTCCTCTTTCATTTTTAAAGAATTTAAATCAAAATGATTACATTGGGGGAAAGGCTTTAATTAAAAAGAGCAGAGAAGAGTGAATAAAGTTGGCTATTACTCAATTCAATTTACAACTTGAAAACTAATTTAGCATTAGCCCTTCTGCCTGGTAAACAGGGCAGTTCTCACGTTATTTCAGATTATACTGCAGCTGTAAAATCTGGCAACATTATTGACATAAAGGAGCCAAGAATGGACTTCTAAAAGATTAAACAGTGTTACTGTATCGTCACATCATTTCTAGGAACCGCCCATAAGTTAATTTCAACACAATTTCTGAGTAGAGATCCAACCATATTACATCTATCAAATCATCACCCTTTCCTATTAGACAGCTTTTTAATGATAGCAAGGATGTCCAGATTTTTAAAAGGTTAATCAAATCAGTCAATATTTACTCAATATCGAGCTATCCCTGGTTATCACTGGATACATTTTCTGACTCACCTAAAGGGTGTATCTTTCACATTTGAAATGTCATAATGGAAATAGTCTACTGGCTGCCTTAATTTCTTGATAATCTACACCCAGAGGAGTCCCAAGGAATGTGTTTTGCTGAATATTTCATAATGAATTGACTAAAAATTCAAGCCACTGACATCAGGTGCTCATGAGTAATAATGAGTCAAATACAATTGCTTACAAGCAATATTTTTTTAATTTTGCATGAAAAAATAAGGCAATTCCTGGCATCACTTCGGGAATAAGAAGTCATATCATAGACTTTCAAGGCAAGTTTCCAAGCTTATGTAATAAAAAGTCCTCAAAATGAAGCAAGCGCACTCTCCCACAGTGACCTACACACAACCCATTCTCTGACCAAGTCAGGACTAGTACATGGCATAAAATACTTTTAATCAGAATATAGAAGTCGACAATTTATTCTGGGTCATTGGTTCTTGTGGCTGAAGTGCCTTAATTCCAAGACCAAATTGCTGATCATCCTTGGAATTTATCAGAAACATTGGGACCAATTTAAGTGCTAGAAGATTCCATGATAATGCTGTTGGGGCCAATATTATCCTATCTTGGAAGCTTACCCTCAGTACAGTCTAACTGAACTCCCAGAAGTTCAAACTATTGCTGATGTTTAAGAAAGAGCTAAACAAAATGAAGACGCTATTTCAGGTGGAAGCAAAGCCTATTGATCTGACTACTCTTTCTAATTCTCTAGAATCACACAAGAAACAACCCGATACAGTTCTGGTTTCTCATTCACTCCCTGCTTTTGCTCAGAGCAAACAGACACCATTCAGTTGGCTGCAGGAGGGAGGCTGGAAAATCCAACATTCTGAACATGAGAATGTGCATATTTTGAGGACCAGCAGGGAGATTCTGGCTGCGAGAACTTGGACAAATTTATTGACTCTTCTGAGTCTCAGTTCCTCATTTCTGAAATGAGATAGTAATAGGTGTTATGCAGCTTGTTGTATGAACAACAACATACACAGTAGAGTCATGTTATATTTGCATTAAGTTAGACAAATCCAACTATACAGACTCCACAAAGAGAGTACCCATAAAGATTTCTCAGGATGAGACTTTTACTGCACTGAATCAGATACTAGCATTAAATAGTGTCACCTTTTTTATACAACTAACCCTTCAGTGCAAATCAACAATTAATTCATTCAACACATATGTACTGATCACCCTTCTAGGCCCTGGGATGCTACAGTGAACAAAAGAACAAACTCATTGGAGTTAACATTCTAAAACTCAACTAAGGAAGGGTGGGCATTAAGGTATTTTAAGGATAATCTTTACTATATACAGTTTTCACCTTATATACTGACTTTAAATTTAAAACCTAAGCTTTATGTAAGATGAAACTCTAAGTAAATTTAAAATATCATAGGTGCTTAAGGACATCATTAACAAATATCTGCTAGTGTAATTATTCTTTATATGATGTCACTAGGAAAATAAAGATGCATTTGCTATTGTGGTAGTGCCACAACTACTGTGGTAGTGCCCTCCATTTCTATGATGTGCTATAGTTTACTGTTTTCATATACATTGACTTATTTACCTATTCTAGCAATCTGCTGAGATGCATAATGTTTCTATTTTATTGTTCAAGAAATTGAGGCTAAGTGACTTGTATTGTAACATAACCAGTAAACCATTTAACCCCAAAATTGCTCTAAGTGTTTTTCTAAAGTGGTGGGAGTTAAATGGCAGCTTTGACTAAAATGATAGTGACTCAGTGACTGTGGTATTTTCATCAAAGCATCTAACCAACACTGATATCCATGGGAGGGACTCAATGAAAGATTTTGTGCTATAAGCATCTGGAATACTGGCTCAGTTAGACCATCTGGGTTCACAGCCCAGCTCCACCACTCACTAGCTGGACGATTGCGGGTATTATATTTCTGGCCAATGCCTGAGTTTCCTCATCTAAAAAAAAAGAAAGAAAATAACCAACCTAATATGCTGCAATGAGGATTAAATTAGTTAATACTTAGAGAATGCTGAGAACACTGCCTAGCCCTGAATGACATTTAATAAATTATAAAATAAAATTATATGTATTGTTATATATATACACACATATATATACATATACAGACATTATCATTAGCCACTTTCACATACATTATTAATTCTCAAGATAATACTGAGAAAAATATAATGTTATTCCAATTATTAAATTTGTACCAAAGGCCCAAAGCCACCATGTGGCCAGCTTAAAGTCACAGTCACTAAGTTACAGAGCATAGACAGGAGTCCAATTCTGTCTAACTGCAAAACCCTATCCTTTCTGCAGCATTTCTGTGTTCTGAAGAACATTTCAAAGACTGACAGTTTCAAGAAAATCAGATTTTCTTCTTTCCCCAACCTAGCCACTTCTGTTCAACCTTCTCTGACCTCCTCAGCTCAAAGAGCCTTTTATTCCCCTTGGCTTCTTCAAGTACTCCTAGGCTAGTCCCCCTACTCCTGCTCACTTGCCTCTTGGTCACGTCACTGCCTTCATTAATAAATCGGCTTGGTACTCATTCTTCATCCGTTCAATCTGGTATTTTGAGCACCAATTATGGATAAGACACTAAGTGAGGGGAGGTATGAAATGAAACGAAGCCAATAATTTTATAAATATTTCCTGTCTGTATTGTTTCCAGGATTTTTTTTTAATGACATCCACAAAACTAAGCCCAGTAATAGACACTTAGTAGATCCATTGAGTGACAAACTGAAAATTCAGAACACTAGTAGCCTGGAATTTGAATCACAAGGAACTAGGAAAGTAGCAGCAACTCATTAATGGCTTCAACCGCTCAATCCTAGACCTGGGCCATTTTGTTTTTTCTTGGCTTGTTTTGTTTTTTTTTTCTTAACCTGGCACCTTCTCCAGAGGATATGGATAGGCCAAGTGACAACACTGACACCACTCATCTATGGACACCGACCACTCCCTCCAGGACTCTTCAGGGGGAGGATGAAAACCACAGGGATTCGCAATGTGGAATCTGGACTCACAAAGGAGTTTCTTTTTTTAGCCAAATCCCAAGAACCAACGCAAGGGCCACCACACAGCCTCTTTATTAGAAAGCTGGAGGGACCCATTATCATGAAAGTAGGGCTTGGCTCCACCGAAGGATCCTAAAGCCACAAGGCACACTGACTTGAACTGATTCATAAGACCCTTAGAACACCTGAGAACAGCCAGCAATGACAGTCACATATGCTTGGAAACACAGAGATCCCACATGCCCATATTCTCAAACTGACAAGAATGTCTGTGCTTGTGAACAAATGTCATCAACTCTTAATCACATTTCCTGAAGCATGGTAATTCCAGGAGAATCTTTTCAATCGTATCCTTGTTGGGATCTACTGTAATGAATATATATATATCTTGCCTCAGTTTACCTGAATAATTATTACCATACACACCAAAGGAAGATATGATTATCCAGTATTTTGTTGCAATTTTGTCTTATTTAAAGAACAAAAATTTTGTCATATGATTTTTAGCATATGACACTATAATCCATTGTTTGACTCATTAAGGGCAAAGCTTCAGAGAATCCAAGTCACAAAACAAAATCTTTGAAATTTTAATAATTTTTTCTCAATAATATCCAAACCCTTGAGTAAAAGGGAAATCAATTAATGATAGCTATCATCTCATTACCTTCTCCTTGTGCACAGATGCTTACTCTTCTCACTAACCATGAAATATTTTCCTGTGCTTCAGCTTTCCAAATACAGTGAAGTAAAAGTCAAGCTTCTGAGAGCATTACACAGCTGTTCCAGGTAATTTATTGAACAAAAATGAAAGTAATCAACTAAAAAAGCTACCATAAAACACACCCAAATTCTGAAAGTAGACTTTACATAAACTATAAATCAAATAATATTCTTTTCCCATACTCAGAACAGGACTATAAAGTAGCTTTTAAAATGTCAGTTAATCATGTTTCTTCAAGGCAGAAACACTGCACTTGGTCCCAGAAGAATTTACTTCGGCCACCCTACTGAAAGAAAGATGCTGAAATTACTAAGAAGAAAGTGCAAGTGATTGATGAAGGCTTCATTACATCAGAAAGCTCTTTTTTGCTGTTTGTTTAATTTCAGAAACATTAATTTCATATAGGCAAAGTGAAACAAATTGCTCCCTTGAAACTAGCTGAGACAATCTAAACAAGCTAGAACATTCCATACAGAAAAGCTTCAATGCAGTTGTTTTGTCTCATCTTTCTTCAGACTTAGTTTTGCAACTGCTTTTTTTATTAAAGGATTACGGTTTTGCTTTTAGCACTGCATCGCTTCAAAAGTTCAATCACTACAGGCAATAAAAACCAAATCCATTTAGCAAGCTTTTATTGAATAGCTGCTATGTACAAGGTGCTAAGTGAAGCTTGAGGGGTAGTAGGCTACAAAGGTAAGTAAGATACTTCCTATGCTCACCCAGTTCTGAGGAAGACGAAATTAGAGGATCACATTACAAGTCAGTCTGCACAATGAGAATGTAGAAAACAGCAAAGATGAACCAAGGGGCCAGCAGTTGATGGAAAAAATTTTCTGGTTGACCTCAAGGACCATGCCTTATTTCGTTATTGAAATTAAATCCCTCTCCTAGAATAATTTTACTCATTAATCAGAGGTTTTGGAAGTCACCTGAATGTCATGTAATAGAGTCATTTGACTTTACAAGTAAAATAGCAAGGGAAAAATTATCCTAATATATTATAGGCAAATTTTTAAGGTGTTAATTAAAATGTTAATAATCCAGGATAGTTGGGGTTTTTATCATTTCAGAAAAATATTGAGGAAAAATACAACCAATACATTATACTTACTCCCTGGTTGTCAAATATTTAGTAAGAACACATATGGATAGTCTGATAAAGAAAACAGAGCAGATCCACACCCCAAGAAAATTAAAAAACAACAGACTCAAAATAAACACACATTTAAGAGATTGACAAGGCAGTAAAAAAAAATGTGTTAAAGAAATAAACACCAAAGATTATATAAGTAAAATGAAAATCAGAAAATAATGAATCAAAGCTTACCTTACATACTTGATATGATACTTCAATAAATATTTATTGAAAGGATGAAGGAACAAAAGAATGAATAAAAGAATGAATAGAAAAATACACCCTGGGACCACTTATTTGACCATTGCCTCCATATGCAATATTAGTTTATCAAATTCTGTTCATAGCTTTTTTAAAAGGAGGTTTTCTTGGAGGAGTAGCATCAGAATGAAATGGTTGGTACTGCATCCACCTTAATCTTTATGGATATTGGTCTTTCTTAGGGAAAGGCAGAAAATAGCACTACCTGGATATATGGCATGACTGAGAAAATAACTTCCATTGTGCCAACCACTGAGATTTTGGGATTCTTTGTTCTGAAGTGTAATCTACCTACCTTGGCTCAGGCACTCACTATTCAACACCTAAAAAACGTTCCCATTTCCCCTGTACTGACACCTCATATCGAACACTCCTCAGTTGCCCCAACACATTAAATCTCAAATGTTCAAAATAAATTTGTTTTTATAACACTTCTTTAAGTACAAAGAGAGAGAGAGAGAGAGGGTGTGGGGAGAAGGAAGGGAGGGGAGGAGAAGAGTAGAGAAGAGAGGGAGGGCAGAAAAGAAAGGAAAAGAGATTCCCATCATTCTACCTTTTCATCCAATGGAATTCATCGAATCCAACATTTCTTCAGGAGTTGACAAGGGCATGGAATTAATGAATAATTAATAAAGCTTGCCATGGGAATTTAACAACAAGGAGGTCAACTGAAATGTATCAGACTGAAAAACCTATAGGATCGATGCAGAAGCTAGGTGGAAATTACAGGCTTATTACTGGAGAGAAACCAAACAAAAACTCTGGTGGGACCTTTAAAATAGAAGGAGCAACACAGTTCTTTACATCTTAAATTTCATGTTATAAATCAGGTAGGAAATTCCATCTCTCACCCTCACCCCAGGGGAAAATTTAGTAATAAAATGTCTAACAGGCAATTGAGGCATTTTTACAGCATTCAGTCTATTTTCCTAGATTTGATCCAATAGACTTATTTATTTTTTGGAGGTGGAAAATACTTAGGCCATGATAACTATATAAAATCATCAACATGAAATATTTCACCCTTATCTAATTCCCATTCATTTCATTTTCAACGTTTGGAAAGGTCTTTTTTTTCTTTCCTCCAATTAAACCATTTAGTTCCTCTTAAAGAAATGACTGCGGGAGGAAAAAAAACACAACTGTGGAAAAACAAGGCTGAACACAGCATTCTGAGTGTTGCATGGCACAACCAACCCTCAACACAAGAGGAAAATAATGCCCATCGATGGGTATATATATGGCAGGTTAAAAATTCCATGCATACAGATTTAATACCTGCAAAAAAAAAACAAAAGCAAAAAAAGATGCTGCATATACATGACATCCCCCTTTTATATCACACTTTAGAAGGGTGTCCTGTGCCCCGCTGTAAACCAAGGGCAAAGCCCTGCAGGGGATGTCAGCACGCACTGCCTCCTGTGGCCGTTAGCACGTGCACTGGCCACCTATGCCTCATCAGCCATCCTAGTATTAGGAACCAAGTCAGGCAAAGAATCCCAATAAGATCTAGACAGGCCTTTTTAAAAATAAAACAAAAAGGTGAGCTCAAAGAACACAAATATATTTTGTTTTGAAATTTCTATTGCAAATTCCAAGGTGCAAAGAGTGATTTGGGGCTTATTTCTCATATTCTCACCAAAATATGACTTAGAATTGACATCCTAGCATCAATTTTCTATACCCCGATTTGTTTTACATTGATATGTATTTTACGATCTATCTAAAAACATCAAGTAATGTTTAAACTATATTCTAGAGTCTTTGGTATGTCAAAAGGTATTTCTATCTAGAATCTACCATATTTGACCAGCCACATGAAGATCTTATATTAGGGAGTCTTGCTTCTATCCACCAGGAACTGCCCCTTGATACTTGAATGTATCTCCACTTCTTTTAGCTCCTTACTTCCCAGAGCCTTTCAGGCAAAACATGTTATTTCTTCCCCTTCTAAATTCCCTCCCTTCTCCCTTACCCTTTTCACCTTCTCTATTTTTATGGGAATTTTTTCCCTCTTATTTGCCCACTGAGCAATCTTAATATAAGAAATGAGCAAATAAATAGTCGGTATTGTGTAAAACAGCATGATTTTCAGAATAAACAATGAGACAAAGTAATGAGACTGATTTGTACTAAACCTCACATGAAAATCAACCTCCTTACTTTATAATAATACCTAATGCTTCTGCTTTCCCCTTTAAGCAGACAAGGAGACAAAAGGCAAATTTTCATTTATCTCTGTAAAGCTTAAATAACATCACATGGTGGCATAGCAATGGGCACCCTATAAATGTGCCTTAGCTGAAATCCTTTCATAGAACTCTATTATGTTTCTGGACACCATGACAGAAGGAGTTCCTAGATTTTGCCAAAATAAAAAAGGAACCATCGTCCTACAAGGCATTTGGTGTTATTTGCTGCTGCTGTATTCAGGTGAGGAGGAGGCAAGAGAGATGTGTGACGTTCTTTGTCAGCATCCTGCAGCAATGCTGTGTTTCAGGTGGTGTCACTTGGGAAGAGAATACTTATTTCACATTTTTTTTTTTTGACCATTTTTCCCTAGTTCCCTAGAAGATTTTGAAAGGGGACAGCGTGTCCTTTGGAACTGATTATCAGAGATCTGTCAAGTAGCTCACTCCAGACTCAGCAATCTGAGAAATATGCACAAAGCTATCTTTCGCAGAACTTCTGAACCTCTCAGATTTCAGTTCAGATGAAGAAAAGACTACTCGCTATTAGCATTTTCCCAGGGTCTAGGCCAAACTTCATTTTACCTGCTCACTCCCCTTTTGAGAAGCAAGGTTCCATTCCAAGCCTTTATAAGTACTAAAAGAGATATGTGAGTTAGGACAAAACACCAAAAATATTGTTTCAAAATAAATAAAGTGGTAATGTTCTTAACCCACTAAACTCAATTGGAAGATGGAAAAGTACAGACATTGATGAGACTTTAGTTCTGGCTACCTTAAAACCCTTGTATATTGGTGTCTCAACTCACCTGTGCTTAAAACTACTCTTAGTAAATGAATGGGACAAAAAGATAAATCCTAAGTTCCTGGATGATTTTTTTAAGTTCTTAAAGTATGTGGGTTTATGCAAGAATAGCCCCCCAATAATCTGGCATATGGGTACAGGTTTACATCTTAAAATTTACCTTTTCCTATTTTACTATTGTCAGTGCTAATGTCATTAAAGAGCACAGTAATGATCAATGGAATTAACGTTGTCAAAGAATCCTTTCAGCTCTGGAAACACACAAAGTTATCGTGGTCCCTTCATGTATACAAAACTTCAGACATACAAAGGCAATTTAGAGTAACCACGTTTCCATTTTAATTTTCTAAATTATTTCAGTAATTTGAAAGTCTAGGAAGCTGAATATTACTGGAAAACACTAAGTGTAATCCATATAATGTATTCTGAGAAGGGTTGCAGTAAGAGAATTAATAAACTTTTACTCCTTAGGATGCTTTCAGCTGTAATTGAAACAAATAAACAAACAAACCTGCTTCGAACAATAAAGATATATATTATCTCACACCATTAAAAGCCCAGTGCTGGTGGGCTCCAGAGTTGGATGATTCCATAGCTCAGAAAATACTGACTTCATTCAGGCTGGTAGCAAGATGGCTGCAGTGGTTTCAGGCATCACATAGAGACACGCCAACAACCAGAGAAAAAAAGGACAATATTCTCTTCGTGTCTTTCTTAGAAACAAGGAAACTCTTCATAGAAATCCCCTCAACTTTGGCCATGACCATAACTGAATCCTCAGCCAATTCCTTAAACGATCCGTGGCAAGAAGCACAGGAAAGCCATGACTGACTTGGTAGGAAGGACTGAACATACGGGAGTCAATCACAGTGACCACGCTGGAGTGGACTGGTTGTCACAGAGTCAAACACAATAACCGTTATACAGAAAACATACCTGCCCTTCTGGAGCTTACTTTCTAAAAACACCCTCATGCAGGTAAACATCAAAGCCAGAAACACAAAAAAATCCTACAATTCAATCATGAAACAAACAATATATCAACCTTCAATCCTCGAAGAGGTTTAAGTACATTTTGTTGGACTGGGAAGGGCACTGAGCTCAGCATATTTAAATGGATCAATAGCAAATGTTACTTTCCCCAGCCAATGACACATATGAAGAAGAGTGTTTTAATAGAAATAGACACCTAGATTTCAATTATTTGCATTGAACGCATTGCTCTTTGGATTGAGTTTTTTGTTTGGTTTGGTTTGGTTTGGTTTGGTTTGGTTTGGTTTGGTTTGGTTTGGTTTGGTTTGGTTTTAACTTTGACAAGTCCAGATAGTGAAATGAATGGGGGTGGTATAGGAAGAAGATGAAAGAGATTGGGCAGGAAAAGTACCAGCAATCACATCAAGAAACAACACACAGAGGAAAAAATCTAAAATCTCCCTTGGCCTATGAAATACTACAGATCTGGCCCATGACCTCTCTGAGGGCGTCTCGTATTACTGCTTCATCCTCTCCCTTCACTTCACCACTCCGGCTTTCTTCTCGTTTCCATTACCAATGGGCTCATTTCCCAGTGATGCAGTGGTTCTGTCCCTTGTTCCTTTCAGATCTCTCATCAGATGTCACCTTCCCAGTGAAACCACCTTAAATACACAGCATATTTCCACTCCAAATATTCACTATCTTGACTGTCCTGCTTTATTTCTTTTTTGGGGTCTTTATCCTCTAGAATTTAAGTTTGCTAAAGAGAGGGATACCCAAGAGAAAAATTCTTGACACATAACATGTGCTCAATAAATATTTGCCAAATGGATGAATGGAGATAATATAGAACCACAACAAGAAAAACACACACTCAAGACTTTTATAAATATATACCCAGGCTTAAGAGCAGAGAAATTGAGACCTAGCCACCAAAAAATGCTTTAATAGAATAGTACATTTCCCTTTCTTTCTTGAAGTCAAAAGTAAAAATAATTATGTCACCACTGAGCATATTCACTTCTATTAATCCACCTGATAAAGAAAAGCCATTTAAAATTACAAAATAGTATATCAAATTATTCTTCTCCAAAGTAAGCTGCAAAGAGTCAAGTCAAAATGTTTTACTGAATAATTTGATGCCCAATAATCATACAACATAGGCAAACTTTTTCTCTTTCCTTTTTTTTTTAATGAGAAACCGGTTTAGAAGAGCAAAGGTGCTAAAGAATACATTCCCGGTACTCCTTCTCGCATGCAGTGCTCTAACGCTACCTCTAAAAGTATTCACAATTTGGTTTCTCAGACATTCAGTAGTATGTCTTGTACTTTTGTCCAAAGAAGGTAGAAAGGCTGTTAACTCAGGTTTAATGACTCATTCTACACAGATTTTAAGGAGAACTCATGCTAGGCCCTTAGTTTCTTTTCTGACATGGGTCCAGGCAGTGCCCTTGCTCTGAGTACTACATGTCAATGCCACCATTGACTGCCAGGTCTCCAAGCACTCAGATTCCTGCAGCCACAAAAGATGCTCTCTGAATCATCAGCTTTGCCCTAAATACTTCCCAATCACAGAACCAAGAGAAAGCTGTTTAGATGCTCTCTGACATATGTGATTTCCAGGGCAACATGAAGGCGACTCATAACAGAGAATCCTGAATTAAAGGTCACAGGAACCCGTACGACCCCAGATCAAGAAGAGCAGTAATTTTCTTGGTATTTCCTCTTCTACACTCCCTTCCACTACTAATCTCAGGAAACCCAAAGCTTTTAAAGAGTATAGCTACACAGTTTTTCCAGCTTTCAAGGAGTATGATAGAGATTTTCAGATTAGGTTTAGACCACAATAGGTCTTTATTCTGTACCTCCTATATGAAATTTAAGAATTTAGCAGGTTCCAAGCAAATGAATATTTCATTCTCGTTTCACAGTATAATAAAAAGTCCTTTTCATTGGGAGGGTTTAAATGTAACCCAAGAATCCCACTTCTGATTCTATCAGTACGCCACAATCAGGGTCCTATTTAAAGTGTTCATTCCTTAATGTACCACAACAAGGGACTCAACAATCCTTGCCTGGCAGTGCTGATAGGGCTCAGTCACAACCTGTCAATAATACAGAAAACAAAACCAATTTTAGCACAGTACACTTCAGAAATGGGGGCGGGGGAGGGGGATTCTTTATGTAGTTACGTTAAAATGACATGAATTAAGTTAACACAAAGACTTCAATCCCAAAAGCAAGGATAAAAAGCTGCCCTCAGATATAAAGTTTCTATTTTAGCCCATATATTTCAGACTCAAGGATATTTTGTGTTATTCCAAAACCATTGTTATTTTTCCTAATGATATAATAAAAATAGTTGCTGAGATAATCCAATTGAAAGTGTTCCATTTTATACATTACTTAAAAATGAAGAAGTCTGAGGCAGATGATAAAAATACATTTTGAATAAAAGAAAAATTATTTCCCTTTGGACAAGCATCTTCAGGTCTTTCCAATTTTGCAATTTATGTTCATATATACAAGTCTAGATGACTAAGAAAGGGATGCATTTTTATAGGTTGAAGGGGTCAAGATAAAAGTTTTTCTTTTTATTATGCAGTTTTAGAGCCGTGGTATTTGTTATAAGGTATTAAAGCTCCAAATGACACAATGGTTCTCTTTTCTATGGGAGAAACTCTTATTTTCTTTTATTGCCAGTAGAGTTTTCAGCCAGTCAGCATCCCTCATAGGACTAACTAGCTATATATCAGTGAGTAACTAGAACACACATCTGTGTAACTGGACCAGTCCTTGCCGGGCATGTTTAAAGAGGCTGCCTTGTAAGATCCTATAATAAAGGAACCTTTTATCAATGTGTAGGCCAAAACCAAGTGCAACAATCCCACAGACTCTACTAATGCACACTTTATTGCCAGTGAGCGTGATATTCATGGAGAGCAGAGCAGAATCATCATAATTTATTACCCAAAGCAGCTGTCACATTCTTGTCCTTTACCAAAGAGAATAAAGACAGAGCACACTCCCCCGGGCCTCTGCTCTCGTAGGCAGGTAGGAGAGTGGGCACTAAATGAGGAAAGCCAGAGAAGACTGGCAGCCATCAAAGAGAAAGTCATCTCTTTCTGGCACCACTCAACATCTTGATTATGAATGTACTATGTCATCAAAGCCATCACACCTTGAACGAATTCAATATAAACCATATGTGCCTGACCAAAAATGAAAGAGAGAAAGTAACATTTTGAATAATATGGACATTTTACTGGACAAGCATATGGCACTGGATAAGATTCTAAGAAGATTGCCCTTTCAATCAGACAGAGTTCTCATATGCCTGTCATAGTATGAGCATCTCACCAAGCTGAGTGTGATTCCAGGAGTTAAAGATATGTATTTTTTGTACAACATGCTCCCAAATGAAAACTAGCTACTCTGAGGCTCAGATAAACAAACAGCATCCCTTGCTGTTCTTCAAATATACCAAGCATGTGATACCTCAGGACCTTTGCACATACTATTTGCTTTGTCTGAGAAGTTTTTCCTCAAAATATCTATATAATTTACCTTGCTCATTTCCTCTCCTTCTTCATGTCTTTACATTAAAGTCACCTTCTCAATGAGGTCTTCTTGGAGCCTTCAATCTAAATTTTTATCAACCCTCCAACACTTCGTTCCTTCCTTCTCTGCTTTCTTTTTTCCCATAGCACTTAAAACTATTTAACATGGAGTTGCTTATTTATATTACTTGTTATCTTCCCCTTACTAGAATGTAAACTTTATGAAGGCAGAAATTTTTACTTTAGTGTTTTGTTCGCTGCTTTATTTTCAGTACCAGAAAGAAAAAAAAAAACATATTAAATATCTATTGATAACAGTAATCTGCCCTAATACTGGCATTAGTTTCTAAAGTTAGTGCAAAAGCAAACATCGTGTGTAGTTAAAAGCACTCCTAAGTGTGAGCTGATAGTGACTTACTTTTAACAAATAGAATATGGAAGGGGAAAAAAGCAGACATGCAGATCTTTCAAGGTAGCACATGGTTCTCATTCGCAACATGTGACAATCTAAAGAGTACTTCAAAAGAACTTTAAAATTTTTTTAAAATAATTTAAGATTTAAGAAGAGTTGCAAAAAGAGTTCCCATATGCCCTTCATCCAGCTTTCCCCAGTGTTAATATCTTATTTAACCATGGTGCATTTAACAAAACTAAGAAATTAACATTGGTACAATACTGATAACTGAACTACAGAGTTTATTAAGAGTTTGCCAGTTTTTCCACTAAGGTCCTTATTGTGTTTATTCATCATGCCCTTAGTCTTCTCCGATCAGTGACAACTTCTTAGTCTTCCCTTGTTTTTTATGAGATTGACACTTTTAAAAAGTAATCAGTCAGATATTTTGATGAATGTCCCTCAGTTTGGGTTTGCATGATGCTTTATAACTAATCTGAGGTATGAATTTTGGAAAATTACATAGATATGAAACATCCTTCTCACTGCATAGTATCAGAGGGCATATGAGAGATACTACTACTGCTGCTGCTGCTGCTGCTGCTGCTACTACTACTACTATATTATTATTATTATCATCATCATCATCATCATCATCATCATTTACTATTAGTATTGGTGACATTAAATCATCATCATCATCATCATCATCATTTTCTATTAGTATTGGTGACATTAACCTTGAATACTCAGTAAAGATGATGCTGTCAGCTTCCCCCACTATAATGCTACTGTTTTTCCCTTCCATATTCTATTTGTTGGAAGTAAGTCACTATGTCAGCCCACACTCAGGAGTGCTTTTAACTACACATAATGTCTGCTTTATTCGCTAGCTTTAGAAACTAATGCCAGCAAAAAAATGCACCTCCACTTGCACTCAGCCATCAAGAGATGAGGTCTGCAAAATGTAGGTGATGTGCCAAAAACGGGATCAAAACTCAGCCATATAATAGGATCATTTCTGTGGATCTCATCAACATAGGCCTTTTTTTTTTTTCCTTTTTGACAGAATATGACCACACCAATGGAAAAAGTAGAGCATTTAAGGATTAAAATAGTTGCCCAATATGGCAAGATAAAAACAGCAAATGAGTTGAATCTCAGAATAATTCCCTAGTCTGTATCCTTGGCAATGATCCAAACAATTCCTTCATTGTTGCAACTGGGTAATATTCTTTGTTCTATTAATGTGTTTAATCGATAGCATTTATTTAACAGTATTGCAGAGAGAAAACGAAATGTGTGGCCAAGACTGATCATCCCCAAGTTCTTTCCATGTAATAGAATCCTCAACTTGTAGCTTAGGCTCCTGGTTCCCCAGAATAAAAACCATATCCAAGCCACCCTTGGAGCTAGTTATGTCCATTTAATGAAGTTCCAGACAATAAAATATAAGCTAGAGTTCTAAACTCAGCACCTAAGGCTAACCACTGCCCCCCATGAGCTTAGAGTTCATTGAGAAGGAAAAAAGTCCACACTTATAGGTAATATTGATCTTAATTATCAGATAAAGAAACCAAGGTTCAGAGATGTCAAGTAACTTGTTGAATTACTAACTAGTTAGTCAAGCTGAGTGAAGCCAGGTCTCACAGAAATTTTAGGGTTTCCTAATAAAATATAGGATACATTAGATTTAAATTTCAGATAATGGGACATATGGATGCTAAAACTTTTATTATTTATTTGAAACTCAAATCCAACTGGACCCCTTATGTTTTTGTTTGCTATATCTGGCAACCTGAGTCAGACTCTAAAGTGTGGGTACCTTGATACCATCTGATAGCCCATGGTATGGCAACATCACACACTGCAACATGGCAGACTCCTCCTACACATCGCATGCCCTCTGGAGCTATTTGATGACCTGAGTTGAAGTAAGCAGGACACAGGTACCAACATAAAGAACAAGCAACAACTAGTCAAAAAAAATGAAGAAAAACTGTATTCCTCAGAATTCCAGGGAGGCAGGGAGGCTACCCAGTCTGTGGAGCCTTCCCTCTCTGAGAGAAGCAGGTGGAACAGGAAAACACAGAGTCACCCAAGCTTTGGAAAGCAGTGGAGTGAGACACATACAGCAACAAGTTGGTGTAAAAGTCAAAGAAAGAGGACACCCAGGATTTAGGGGATGTTGGTTGTTCTATAGTTAATGTTTCTTTTCTGCCTTTTCAGTAATAAATGAATGAATGAATGAATGAACGAATGAATGAATACTCATGGTGCTGATGCTTCTGAGGTGAGTCAGTTCTTTCTGGTGAATGCAAAGATGCACTAAATCTAGCATTAGGTATGAGAAGGAAGGCTAGAAGGCAAACCATGGAGCTCTAGCCTGGGATTGGATAACTATTTACCATAGCCCAGAAAGATGAAATCAACACCTATTCACTATGCATGTATTTGTATTTTTTATAATAGTTCAGCTGCAGAGCTATGGTTTCTAACCCAGTGGGCCATGACAACAACCTAGAAAGATCATGGAGAGCAGGGCCCCCAAGTCCGGGGGCAGCCTCAGGACTCTCTTAAATTTCTCCAAAGATTCTGATGAGCAGACAGGTTGGGAACTTCTGCTATAGATGTTTTTATCAGTTTACTTTTTTAGGTACTGATGATCAAGTATTGAGCATCAAGTTTTATTTAAACAGCTTTCTGGGATGTATGATTCATAGGCTATAAAATTTACCCATTGTTAATATCTAATTCAGTAATTTTTAGTAAATTTATAGTTGTGCAACTATATATACCTGCATATATACCTCAGATGGAAACTTCTTGAAGGCATGGTTCATTTAATATTTGAGGAAAAATCCATATCAAACCAGTTTTAAAATATTCTCATCACCCCAAAAAGCTTCTACATGCCCACCTGCAGTTAATCCCCACTCCCAACTCTGGCCCCAGACAATCGCTGATCTACTTTCTGTCTCTACACGTCTGCCTTTCCTGGACATTTCATATAAGTGGCATAGTACAATGTACAGTCTTTTGCATCTGGTTTTTTTCACTTAGCATTTTTTTGAGGTTCATCCATGTTGCAGCATGTATCAGTAGTTCATTCCTTATTATTTCTAAGTAGTGTAGGATTCCATTCCACAGATATGCCACCTTTTGTTTATCCACTCTCCAGTTCACAGACACTTGAGCTGTTTCCACTTTGTGCTGTTATGAACACTCATGTGCAAGTTTTTGTGTGAATGTGTTTTCAATTCTCTTCTACAAATACCTAGGAGTAGAATTGCTGGGTCTATCATAAGTTAAGTTTTTAAGAAACTGAGCATCAAGTTTTAGTTGGCAAAAGTTGTTTGATAGTTGCCTAGAATTGGTTTTCAAGGTAATTATCTTCTCTTACTTTGTCCATCCCTGAGGTCTGCACTAAATACTAACATACCTCCTTCACAAAACTGATATGGATTTTTCCTCAAATGCTGAATGAACCATGCCTTCATCAAGAAATGGTTCCAGCTGAGGTATATAAGCAGAGGGCAGCTGCTTCTTTTGCTCTTAAAATAAATAACCCTTCTGAGTTGAAAGTTTCATTGTTATGCATGGCTGGCAAAGAGCCAATCCTGGTTATTTAATATGTTTATAAAAATTGGAAACAATCCACATGTTGATAATAGAGTAATAATTAAATAATTTGTATTGACCTATTTTTTATTTTATGAATTATTCAATGATACTGTAGATGTATATTATTATAAAGGAAATGTGTTCACAATATATTTTAAAATAGAAATCATATGAGCCCATTTTAAATTAAAATATGTATATGTACCTAGAAAATGTTTAGGTAAGTAGATTTCCATGTGTAAGTAACTATGAGCATTTTCTCTTTGTACTTATAGGCAGTTTCTGACTTTCTGTATTTCTATTTGTAGTAAGACAAAAAAACTTTGTTAAACCTTTTTAAAAGAATGTAGCATCATGTGTATTTATTTAACTGTTATCATGGGTGAAAATTTATTTCTGAAGTAAAATACTGTTTTATTCTTTTTGTGCCTTCTGATAGCCAATTCTTCATCACTCTCCAGATCTGGGGAAAAGGAGAGCCCATAAATGCAAAAGTCTCCCTTAGACCAAAGCTGCAGGCTCCACAACAGCACAGCTATAATAGCTATTTTAGCTTTTTTAAAAATACATATATATGCAATTCATTTTCATACAGTGCACACCAGAAAACCCACCCCTGAATCTGATGCATGTCAGAAATCCCACCCTTGAACTGAATTACCCAGGCTGCCCTTTAAGACACCTTTGCTAAAGCAAACAGCCACACTTTTCCTAAATGCTAAGAGCAGAATGTTCTGTGTCAATTATCTCCCAGTGTTCCACATGATTAAAAATTGGATTTTAATACCTCCTCTGCCCATTTATATTCATGTCATTTCAACTATCAAAAAGTAATTGCTGAAGAACAACAACAACAAAAAGTAATTGCTTGGCTGGCCATTTTGTAAACATCCAATTCAGAAAAAGTCACAGCCAAAAACACATTACTCATAGATTCTTGAATAATCAGACCTAATAATGGGTGCTTACTATGTTTCAGACATTTCTTTTAACGCTTTTTATATATTAACTCATTTATTCCTCAAAACAACCCTACAAGTGCTATTATCATAACAATTTAATAAATAAGGATACTGAAGTCGGAGAGGTTAAGTGACTTTCCAAAGCTCTCTCAGCTACTAACGGCATAGCTAGAACTCCAACCTGGTCAGTCAGGCTCCCTGTCTGAGCGCTTCATTCCTCCCATACTGAACACGTGTTCTGATGCCCCTATAGACCTGACGGTGCTTCTCCAAGAGGGGTCATAGCAGTTCTAGCGTAGCAGTCTTTTGGAGGTCAGACACTGATTTCTGGATGAGCAATGTGGTGTCGCAACTGCATGTCATACTGACAACTAGCTTGCCTACCAGTCTTTATACAAACATAGTGCTGGGCTTCATTCTATTTTTTAATTCATATCGACGAACGCCATCAATTGTTTGACTATGAATCATTTATTTTTGACATTTATCTCCCTTTCTCAAAATCATGCTAATCAAACTCACCCGGATAGCACAATTTCAGTGTTCAAGGTACCAAAAAATTGTTTAATGGCATTTTAAGGACTTTCTCCCGCCAATCCTTGCAGCTCTGCATTCATTCTTGACACTAATGCATGCAGGTGGCTCCAAAATGGTTGCATTACAAAGTAAAATTCATCAGGCTATTTGCTGGACATTTTTACAACCCTTCTTTATGAGAAAAGGGAAATGAGATCCTAAATTACATTGATTCACACAGGGCACCAAATCCATTCTTTTTTGAGCTCACTTCCTGGAAGCCAGCTACACAGTCTGCATTGCTCTTTTATACATAGTTACCCAGTTTTAGAATTTTCCTTTCAGAAAAACAAATAAAGGCATTCTACTGAGTTTCCATGGTAATTTTTTGCTCTCCTTTCTGGAATATTTTTTATATATACACAAAATGTGTTACAGCACTCTAACATATTTGAACACCCATAGGATAAACTTGGAAGGCATAATCCACAAAGGTATATTTTTTAAAAATTTGTTGCAGGAGACATTAGGGAAAAGCATGACAATGATTTCTGCGTCACTCAAAATGTCAGAGAAAAAATTCTGAATTATCAATTTACCCATATAATGTACTCAAGTAATACTCTCAATCCAAAATGGATTTATGGAAAGAGGGGTTACTTATTTGCATTAATTTCTTAGCAAAAAAGTCTAAACTGAAACACAGTGGAACAGAAACAGATGTTCAACCCATATATGCAGATAAGAATTCTTCACTTGCCTGCTTATCACTAACAGATGAAGGAAGTACATTCTTTAAGGAAGCAAAGCTTGCCCAAGTGGAACAGAGCCAGATCACAATTATACACTGGTTCAGAGTACAACTGAATTTTCCCAATTTCAAAAGGAAAGAGAAGTTAAATACATTGAAAAATCAAATGTGCAATCCGAAAATACTATAACAAAGATAGTCTACCTTGTTCATCCAAAAAGGATGTGTTCACCCTTCCATCGGTTCTAGTTCACTTGAACCCAGAAAGAATTTTTTCATTTTTTTTCTTAAATTCCTAGATTTCTTATTCTTTTTAAATTTAAGTTCTATCACATTCCCAAGCTTATAAAGTTGAAGGAAAACCCTAGTTTTGGTCAATTGCAAGTAATCCCTGGTAGTATTTAGAATGGATTTTGAAGAAAATGCTCTACTTATGAAATGATCGGAAAAAGAGCATCAAACTCAACACATCCAAACCCTACCTGCATCTTCTCCCTTCTACATTTTCAACACAAATTCAAACACAGGCTGTTCTTCCTGCTTTGCTGCAAATCTCAGCAAATGCCATTACTATGTGCCAAAACAGCAGGGCTAAAATTTTTTCATTAACCTTGATCCATTCCTCTCCTGTTACCCACACTTTCACTTATTTAAAATTTGAGTGCTGAGGACTCCATGATGACCAAGAAAGTAGAACCTAATGTGAAGACCTGCACTGCCTACATTTTCTCACCTCCCACTGACTGCTCACTCCCCTGCAGTCTGCCTCTGACTCCACCACTCAGATGCACCAGCTCCAGCCAAGATTCTCAACAGCCTTCAGTACTCAAGTTCAGCAGTCGCTTTTCAGTTCATTATTTGCCTTCTCGGAGACATTTGAAAATTGTGTTCACCCCTTCCTTCTTGAAAACATGTCTCCCATTAACTTCCAAGACTTTACCCTCTCAGTTTTCCAGCAACATTTCTGACTTCTTTAGTTCCAGCTCAGTTTCTCAGTTGGTCTCTCTTCTATTCATCCCTTAAATGTTATGGTTCTTCACAGTTCTCTTTCTATTTCCCACATACTCCCTGGTCAATTTCATCCACTATCATAGCTTCAAGGGTCAGATATATAGTGATGATCTACAATTCTTCATCTCCAGACTAGGTATCTCTCCTGAACTCCAGACTCTCATAACCAATTACCTAGTGGACAATTCAATATGGAAGTTCCCTAGAATATCTCAAACTAAAATTAAAAGCCTTACTGTCCCCACAAAACCTTCTCCTCCTCTGACGTTTCCTCAATCAGTAAACAGCACTACCTACCATTCAGTAGTCGTGCCAGAAACCTAGGAGTCATTCTTGAACCATATTCCTCCATCCCCTGACAACTAACCAGCCGTAAGTTTTATTGACTCTAATGTGTAAAATATCTCTTAGTCTACGTGTTTCCTCCAATTCCGCTTGAACTACTCTAGTTTGAGCCACCATTCTCACATACCTAGATTATTTTGTGCTCCTGGGTTTTCTTGACTCCATTCTTGCCCCTTCCCTCCAGTCCTTCCTCTTCAATGTAAGCCTACAGTTCTCAACCACAGCCACACACAAGAATCACCTGTGGAACTTTAAATACATACATACACATCCACGGGCCACATATACTCTGATTCTGGTCATGATGACTCAGTAGGTTTAGAGTGGAACTCAGGTATCTGTATTAGTAAAAGCTCCATAAGGTGGCTTTGATGCACGGCCATGATTAAAAATCATGATATTTCCCCACATAGCTCTGACCATAATTTATAAGGCCTTTCATGGTCAAGCTTTGCTGACTTTTCTTGTTTTTCAAATGTGCTATGTTTCCTCTCAATCCAAGGCCATAAACCCCACAGTTTCCTAGCTTTAACTCCTCCCATAACATACCCTACCTCTTTGCTATTTCCTTCCTCCAAGAG
The DNA here is from genome assembly GCF_000325575.1 of Pteropus alecto. Lineage (NCBI taxonomy): Eukaryota > Metazoa > Chordata > Mammalia > Chiroptera > Pteropodidae > Pteropus > Pteropus alecto. The sequence goes on along the minus strand of NW_006442508.1, from coordinate 1,565,517 downwards.
GCCTTCATTGGCACCCTCCATTCCAGGTTAAGCATCCCCCCTAAATGTTCCTGTGCCCTTCTTTACCTTCCTCATCACAGCATGTACTATGATTGCCTATTGATCTAGGAGCTACTTCACTAGACCATAAGCCCGAGAAAACATACACTTCTCTACAGTTGTCCCAAGCACTCACCACCAAGCCAAACACAGAGTAGATGCTTAATAAATAAACTAGCAGTTGATGAGATGGAAGAGATAGATTTACAACTGATTACTCAAAATATAAATGGAAAATTCAATTGAGAAAAGATTAACACAGTCCTATGGGGAGGGGGGGGACAATGTAAGAGTCACATAGCTTTATCTTCATGAGACATGGAAGCCTTTACCAAAAAGACTTCCCTGAGTGTTGAGCCGTGTATTAAACACTGGAGAAAAGGGGATATTTCACAGAGAGGAAGCCAAATGTGCAAAGGCAGCAAGGTACAGGTTACCAAGCTGTAATCATTTGAGTATAACTTTTATACTCAAATGTCTCTGGCCCATCCCCTCCTTTTCAAACCTACACTCATTCTATGTCAGGCCTTCTGTACCACTTGAATTGCTGCAAAACCCTTCTTTCTGACTCCAATTCCCCCTTCCTACTGCTGCCGACAGTACAGACTGATAACCTCACTCCCTCTGTTATAAATAAATAATAAATACATAAATTAAAGCTCTGATGGCTCTCCTCTGACCAAGAATAACCATGTCCACAATTTATATCAAGTCATCTAAAATCTCCATAGATCCAGCCCCCAACCTAGCTTTTCAGCCTTGTTTGCATCTCACACTAACCCCTGGTTCCACCTGCAAATGCATTCTGTGTGCTTCCACCACACTGGAAATGTTCAGTTCCAGGTCCTATTTTCATGTCTGTATGTTTTTCTCATTGTATTAGCTGCTTACTCCACAATAATGCATAATAACCAACCACAAACTTCAGTGGCAAACAACAAAAGCATTTATTCTTCCTCTATCTGGGGTGAGCAGCTAGATAGTTCTACTGATCTTGGATGGACACACTCTTAAAACCAGGGCAGTAGTTCTCAATCAGGGCAGTTTTGTCCCTGGGGAGATATCTGAAGACATTTTTGGTTGTCACAACTGGAGGGAGCTAAGTGCCACTAGTGGGTAGAAGGGATGATGATAAACATCCTAAAATGGAAGACCCTCCACAACGAAGAACTGACCAGCTCCAAATGTCAATAGTGCCACTGTTGTAAAGCCCTGCGATACTTGTTGGATGGCTTTTCGCTGATCTAGAATGGACCCATCTGGGACAACTGGGGCAACTTGGCTGTGTCCATGGTCTCTTATCCCCTAACAGTCTGTTTTGGGCATCTGGTAGTGATGGCAGAGGAGCAAGCAGAATTGTGCAGGGCATTTATAGTCTGAGCTTGAACTGGTGCATCATCACCTCTGCCACGTTCCACTGGCCAAAGTCAGTCACAAGGCCTCCCCAGATCCAAGCGGTAGGGAAGCAGACCCCATTTCTTTAGTAAGAAGAACTGCAGTTATGTGGCAAAGGATACTATACAAGACAGGACAAAGAACTGGTGCAATCAGCCATACTAATTCTGTTCCTTCTGTGAGGAAAACACAAATTTGGAATTATAGAAGTATTCCCTTCTCTCTGCTCCCTCTTGGTTGACATTCCTCTTTTGGTATTTAAAATATTTACTTTGTGTTCCCTACA
>NW_006442508.1:1539697-1563554 GCF_000325575.1 Pteropus alecto | reverse complement strand
CCCTACACTGAGGGCTGAAAGACAGCCAGTATGCACTGAACAGACTGTCTATGGCTGGTGCCTCTGTTATTCGGCTGTTCTGACTGGTTGGTTCTGTGCTGTTTTAATAACAATTCTAAAAATTTTATTACCTCTGTCTCTTCTTATTTATATGCCTGCTGGTCTCCCACACTCGAAGGAGAGTTGCTCACTTGAAACAAGAAACTGTGACTTATTCTTCCTTGCGCATTCAGTGCCTAGCACAATACCTGGCACTTTGTAAGTGTTCGAGAACTATTTATTGAATGAATGATAGCATTTCATACAAAGGACAGTGACTATAAAGTGAGCTTATACCCTGAGATATCTGTGATTTGATGAAGAAAATAGGAAGGCTTTCCTAAAGAAATGGTTGTCAAATTTGCTAGAATTTCTAGAAAATCTAGAATTTCATACTGTTCTCCAGAGTCCATGAAATACTAATCATTTATTCCATCATATGAACTAGGAATGATGTTGTTAGCAGAAGATATGGCATTCTCTGGATGCACATGCCTTCCCACACCCCCATAAAAAAATATTCATTAAAATAAGTTTTAAATCTTACGTCTAGCAACACTGTCCTGTGCAACTTACCCACTTGTTTTATCATCTGCTGGTTCTCCACTCTGGCCACACACCAGAATCACTTGGGGGGAAACTTTTATGATATAACAATACCCAGGCCCTGATCTAGATCATTTTAAATCAAAAGCTTCCAAGTTATTCTAATCTGCAGTCAGAGTTGAGAACTACTGAGCTAGAGCTCCCCACTAACAGGCAGGCAATAATTACTACTGAACGCTTATTGTAAAAATAAAATTTGAGAAAATCTCAAATCTCTAAGATTTTGTTTGAACAAAAGGCTCACAACTGAGCAAAATGGGGCAACATGGGTTTAGGTATAAATGGTGCATATTACCAATGACTACCTGTACCAAGAGATTCCAGGTTTGGTGGTTCATTATTCCTACATCATTTGTTGTTTACAATCTTATAAGCTAAAAGAGTAGATACTTTTTGGAAAATATATCTAGAGAGAACATCTTAACATAAAACATGATACATGAGCATTTACAGTTAAAAGTACATGTTCATTCTGTAGCCATTTATGGTTGTTTTAAAATATATCCACAAATTCTTTGATGATCTTCCCTTCAAAAAATGAAGCCTAATTCCCCTCCTCTTGAGTGTGAGCTATACTTAGTAACTTGTTCCTAAGGAGTAGAATGTGGTAGATATGGAAGCATGAAAAGTCTAAGGCCAGGTCTTAATAGGTATTGTAGCTTCCTCCTTGCTCTCTTGAATCACTCACTCAGTGAGGTGGCCTGGGCTGCAGGGGAAGAGTGGATTCAGCTGTCATGGTATAAGGACACATAAGCAGCCCTATGGAGAGGTCTAAGTGGCAAAGAACAGCCAACAGCCATCAAAGAACTGAACTTCAGCCCCAGTCAAGCCTTCAGATGATTGCAGCCCCAGTCAACACCTTGTTTGCAACCTCAGAAAAGACTCCGAGATAGAACCATCCATCTAATCTTTTTTAAATTTCTGACTCCCAGAAACTGTGAAATGATACATATGTGTTGACTTAAGCTGCCATGTTTGGGGTTAATTTGTTACACAGCAATATATAATTAATACACCATCACAAAACTTTTAACAGTTGTCTTGACAAATATCTAGAAATGTCCCTTTTCCTATTTATATCTATTCTCAGTTTCCTCTCTGTATGTCTCATGAACCTTGTTTTATCACTTACTGTTTCTTACTGACATATAATCAATGTCTCCCCATATCCTCCTTCCTCAAAGTCTCCTAGTATGGTCAAGTCTCTCCCATCCTTAAATAGAGGACAAAATTAATCCTACTGCAACCTTATGTTTCTCTCTCCCTGCTATTTACTGCTGTCTCCCTTCTTCTTTATCAAGCACCATGAAATAATAATCTACACTCCGTCTCTTGGCTTTTGTACTTCTACCAAGCCTTGAACCACTGCAATCATTGTCATAACTCCAAAGAGTTCACAATGTCTTCCTAACTCTTATAGCCAAAGGACCCTGCTTCTTAAATCCTCTTGATTATCTCATAATTATCTCAACACATTCAAACCTGAACTCATCCTCTATCTCCTCACATCATGCCTCTTCCTATGTTCCTTACCTTGCAAAATCATACTACCCAGTTGACCAAGCCATACATTTGGGAACCACTCTCAATTTCTCCATTTCTCTTACTTCCCACACCTGTTTGGTCACTAAATCTCATTAATTCTACATCCCTAACATCTCTCACATTTGCTCTCACTTTCGTTGCCATCATCACCTCTTGTCTATATTCCTGCAACAACACTGTGGCCTGCGTGCTTCAGTACTGGTCACCATAATCATTTCCTATATTGTCACCATGGTCATCTTTCCAAAACATAAAATAGTTATGTCCTTTCCTTACTTTTCAGTTATTCCTCTTTGCTTGCAAATAAAAACTAAACTCCATTCAAAAAATACTAATAGCAGTTAACACCTATTGAACACTTGACTGTATGTCAAGCACTGTTTTGGATGCTAACGTGTATTAACTTTTTAATTCTAAACATAATTCATGAGATAAATACTGAAAATACCCTTACCACTTTACAGATAAAAAACTAAGGCACAGAGAGGCTAAATAATTTCTGCATAGTCACATGGGCTAGTAAATGACAATTTGAGTCAAGCTGTCTCACTCCAGAGCCCAGCCCACTTTTAGTACCAGCACCAAACCATAAGGCACAAGGCATACTGACATACCCAGTCTTTTCTCCCAGCGGCCTTCTCCAGGCTGGCTGCTTCCTAAATGTACCCTGCTACTGCAAACTTCTATGCCTCTGCTCAATCCATTCTCATAATCTAGTCCCTTCTCAGCCCTTACTCTCACCTCTCCTCACCCTTACCTTCCCCATCCAAGTGGCAATACTTACTCATTTTTCAAGACTCAATCCAATGCCTATCTGCTCAAAGATGCTGATATCTACCCAAAGAAAAATGTTCACTTCTTCCTTTGTAGCTCCCAGGAACTCCGCAAAGACTCATTTCCTAACACTTTATGATAGACTGGAGCATTACTCAAAAAGTATTCACTTCCCTCTCCTCCCATGTAAGCAGAATGTCTTTCCCTGTCACACTGACTTTGGACTTGGCCACATTACTTGCTTTGGCTGTGGAATGTGATAGATGTGATGCAAATGGAGACTTTAAATCCAGTGCATGATTTGGCTGGGCTCTGATGCACCTGTCATTCATTTGCCATGAAGATAACATTCCCAGGTAGCCTCTGGTCCAAGAAGAACACACACACACCAAGCAAACACAAACCCAACCTACAGCCTCAAACCAAGTGCAGCCAACCAAGAGCTTGAAGCAGAACCCCTCCAGCTGACCCTTGAATCCATAAGCAAGAAAAAAAAAACCACGCTACTGCTATCTGCCACAGCATTGCAGTTTATTACAGTGCAACTATTGTATCAAGAACTAATATGTATACCTAGATGTTTAATTTCATGTGTTTGTTTAAATGCTTCAGGGCTGAGAACAGTGCTTAGAATGTTAAAAGCTGTTAACAGATTTCTGTTGCTGAGATATAATTTACATACCATAAAACTCACCATTTTAAAGTGTGTAATTCAGATATTTTTTAGTATTTTCACTAAGTACTATAAATAAATGGCCACCATCACCACTATCTAATTCCAGAATATTTCCATCACCCCCAAAAGAAACCCATAGCCATTAGCAGTCTCTTAGATTTTTGTAAATGGGTAACTTAATGAATGGAAATGTAAGAAATTATTAAAAGAACTTATCAGAAGTAGCGTGATGACATAAATATTGCAAAAAAAAAAATGTTTTCAGAAATGTGTCTCCATGAGGGCACATTAAGATCATTTTGTTTTTAAAATAAGTTATACTCACATTTCCCATATATTTTATATAAAATGTTTACTATTCTTTTATAGTGCTATTGCAAGACAAAGGCCATTTGGGGGTTTAATTTTCAGTCTACAGATCACAGAGAGATGCTTACATTAAAAGCCACAAAGCATTCACGAGGAAAAAAAAGTCTCATAGTTCAAAGCTACCAGTAACTAGAAAAACATGATATAGAATCTTCATTGTGTTAAAATATTCATAATAGTAGACATAGAAATAATAGCAGTAATAATAATAATAATAATAATAATAATAATAATCTCTTGGTCAAATGCTAAAATAAAATCTCAAAATTTTCATTAATATAGACCAGAACTTCAAAAATTAGCGAATCCACAGTTTAAAAAATACAAATGTCAAAATCCCCCCAAAAATGGCAAGATTGTAAAACTATTCCCATTGGATAATTGACACCATACTTAAACAGTTACTCATTTTTTAGATAACAAAGAAAACTGTATTTTGCAAAAGAACTATGACAAGCTCATTTCATTCTATTAAGAAGGTGGCAAGGTGTATGTGGGAGAGAGAGAGAGAAAGGGAGGGAGGGAGAGAGGAAGGGAGAGAGAGAGAGAGAGAGAGAGAGAGAGGGAAATAGGGAGAGAGGGAGAAAGGGAGAGAGGGGGAGAGAGAGAGAGAGTCTTATTTCAGAGAGTAACTCCATAAAAGACATGTTTGGGGGGAAAAAGTTTATTAAAGACTTAAATATTGAATAATGGGATAAAAAAGAAACTCGTGTCAAGCACAAAATGTTCTAAATTTAAAAACCATATTTTCCACATATAGTAAAAGCACCCCAGAACTTTGTTTTGCTGTGCTATATGAAACTTTTTTACCAAATCTAAGACAGCTAGAAAACCATCATTCTAACCATTATCTCCTTAAAAAAAAAAAAGTCAAAATCTGACCAAGGACTAGCAAAGTTACCAATGAACTTTCAAATATCCTGACTCCACCTAAGTTGTTCAATCACTTTTTATTTTTACCTACCTCTTTCCCGTACAGGCTCTGCATAGGACCCAGCTGTGCTGTGCCAATCTGGGTCACTCAACGAGAGGATCAGTGAGTGACAGTCACCATATCCACTTTTAGAAGGGCCCCACATGCCTGGGGAGAGTGCAGGCACAGAGCCGAATATCCTCCAGCCCCGGACTGTCCAGCGAACAACTGCATGGCTTTGCTATTTCTACGCATCAAGCTCCAAAAAATACATCTTACTCAAAGAATATGAAATTCAGTGAGGAAAACAAATCAGACCCTGGTATTGGATACTTTCATTTCTAACATTTTCTAAGAGCTGCTATCTTATAAGGTCCATACATATTGGGAAGAAAAGAGAGTTCAAATACCCAAGATGGACCTTTTAATGTTTTTTTTCCAGCATTACTGAGATATAATTGACAAATAAAATTGTAAGATATTTAAAGTATACATCATGCTAATTTGATATACGTATACATTGTAAAAAGATTCATCCCATCTAGTTAACTAACATATCCATTACCTCACTTTTGTGTGTGTGTGTGGAGGGGAGGACATTTAAGTTCTATTCTCTCATCAAATTTCAATTATACAATACGATATTATCAACTATAGTCACTATGTTATACATTAGGTCCTCAGACCTTATTCATCTTATAGCTCAGTGGTCCTCAAACTTTTGACACCAGGGACCAGTACTCCTATGAGAATCTAATGCCTGATGATCTGAGGCGGAGCTGATGTGGTGATGCTAGTGCTGGGGAGCGGCTGCAAATACAGATGAAGCTTCACTCACTGGCCTGCTGCTCACCTCCGGCTATGTGGCCCGGTTCCTAACTTGACAAGGACCAGTACCAGTCCAAGGCCTGGGGGTTAGGGACCCTACTATATATTATCACATTTTAATTAAATATTGGTAACATAGGTTGGTGGCCTCAGCATCCACTTCTTCCAGATTTTCCTTTAGAAAATTCACCACTTCTTTGTTGGGTAGCTGCCAGAACCTTTGTTAGGGATGTACCCTAACTGGCTTAAGCTAATCAACTCTTCCACTCTCCAGAGGATCATAAATGAGGGACGTGTACCCTTTCTCTGCTAAGAGGGTATAAAGAAAATGTGAAGACGGAAATTGCTCTTGCCCAGTGAGTCCTCAAGGGGAAAAGCCTGGACTTGCTGGGGTGACACAGGGCAGACATGGACACACTATGTAAAGCCTGAGCATAAAACTACACAATGCACAGCACAGTTGAAAGGCTGAGAGAATTCAGGTCCTTACTGATATCACTGAGCTGCTGAGTCAGCCTGGTCAGATTTTCAATGAGCCATAAACCATCTTTTTTCACAGTAGCCAAGACATAGAAGCAAAAAAATTTTTTGAATGAAAAAATTACTACACACACACTCATCTAAAACCAAATGAAAAAAAAATTAACACATCATACAGTTCACAACTCTTGATTAAAGTTAAAAGTCAGTGGCTTATAGCAGAGCAATCCCAGGGTCTACCAGGCTCCTTGGGAACTGAGGTCCTCATGTACATTAGAATGTGGGGTTAGTAGAGTCTTGGAGACTCCTTTGAATAAGATCTCTCTTTCCAGTTGGCAGCAACTATCAAGCAGTGTATCGAGTGAAGAGATTCATTTAGGGGGTTTCTTTTAACACTGAAAATATGTCTAAAGCTAACACTGGCCTCCAGCATCCTTAGGCAACCCCCAACCCCACCTCACCAACTCTTCACTACTGCTCCCCCTCACCAATCCCCCTCATGGACACCCTTGGTGAAGAGTCTATGTCACACCCCATAGCGTGGTGTTTACTAGCACAGATAAAACAGCCTGACTACCTGTGTTTAAAGATCAGCTTAACCATCTAATGACTATGTGACATTGGCCATTCATTTACTTATTTCTCTGCAAAATGGGAAAAATAAGAGCTTATTCCAGCTCACAGGATGGTTGAGAAGTTAAATGCTTAAAATAGGATTGACCAAGCTATAATTTTGGTCATCTTATTTTTTTTTTCATGATCTCTGGTAATTTGAGAGAGTTCTGGCCACACTGGGGACCCCTACCTTCTACATCAAGACTGAGTAGCCCTCCTGATACCCACTCCAGCTTCATTCTGTACCCTCCTCAACCTAACTCACAATGCTCTCATCTTACTGGGCTCCTCTGACTCTTTCTTTACAGTCTTCGCATAGCCAGCAGCCTTCACCTAGAACACGATTTCCTGCTCCTTTTTGGCTGGCCAGTTCCTGCTCATCCTTTGGATCTCGGTTTAAACAGCATTTCTTCAGAGAGCCCTGCCCAAGGTCCCCCAGTCCAAAGGAGGTCCTGGCCCCCTCCATATTCCACACAACATGCTCCTCTCTTTCTGCCTTTCTGAAAAGGCATCACACACAGAATTTTGTGTCCAGGGGCTGTGCTTCCTGGTGGAATATAACTCTACGATGGCAGGGGCATATCTGTCTCATACACTCCTGAGTTTCTAGGACAAGCTCAATAAATACATGATGAATAAATGATACCCCAAACTGAGACGTATTGCCCATACACATATACTGGTGCAGGGAGGCTACAAATGAATATCAACAGCCTAGACATCAACAATCCTCAAGCAAACCACTTACCCAGAAGTCTCAGTTTCCTCATGTCCAAGTCACCTCCCAAGAGCTTCTCACCCACAACAAATAACACTGGTAGTTCCCCCTTGGGGAGAAGAATGCTGCTTTAAGTACTACCAAGGCCCCAAACCCCACAGAAAATGCCTAGGGAAAAATGCTGCAATATTCCACTACCTCTCCAAAAGCAGTAGGAGCTTCTCCTGGAAATACTGTCCAAAGTCTTTTGATAATAGATAGGAAATGTGAAGTTCCTAAAAACGTTCCCTTCTAACCCAAGATCCCAGACTCCAGCATCAGGCATCTTCAAAATGTTATTTTATATATCTGTATGTATGAGCGTGTGAGCAAGAAATATAATAAAGCTGCACAAAACATGAATACTTAAATATATCTACTATAAAATAACATACATATTCCTGAAAATGAATGAATTGTGTCTCAAAGTAAGACAGAGAACCAAAACCCTCAAATTTTGCAAAATCACACACTAAAAAATAACAGGGCTTATGAAAAATATATAATTGGGGGAGAAGGCTCTAATCCCATTCAAATTTGCACCAAAATACTAACAAAAACAATAAGAACAATGAAAATTATTAGCACAGATAAAAATGTTTTCTATTTCCTATTACAGAATAAATGTGGGATTTTTGCCAAGGAGGTAGGGTGGCATCAAGAGTACAGGATAGAAAGCATGCAACTAGGGCTGCTGCATTATGGAGATAAGATAAAAATGCAGAAAGATCTGGGAAAATTAAAACTTTTATTATGTACAAAGCCAAATGGAGCCCAAAGCAAGAACAAGGAGCAATCACCTCCCTGGTTCACCTAATCTACTTTGTTTTCAATGACTGCTATTTGATGATGCAAAATATTTTTCAATTATAGTTGTACAACATAGTAATTACAACATAGTAATTAGACATGATATACCTTATGAAGCGAGGTGATGCAAAATATTAAGGTGCTAAGAAAAATCTCACAGTAACCATTGTAACTTGTGCCTTATAAAGTAAGCATCATCCCCTACTTACCAACTACATATGCAATAATTCACATCATGGAAACATAAATGATAGCAGAGCCACTGTATTTGCTTGGAACACAGGGGCCCATGCCAGGTAAGAGTGGAGCTATGGCCAGGGGGTGCCAGATGGATAGGCCAAGAGAAGGACCACCATGAAGGTGACCATCTGAAGTCCCAGGAGCTACGTCAGATAAGAGTCCTAACCAGCCTGCCTGCCAGTATTAACATGAGTGAAACTTACTGGAACAGGCAAAGTAGAGAACCTTGAACTGGAACAGCGGCCAATGGATATCTATGTTGCACAAGGACTAAATGGGATGACAACTATAGGGCACCTATCACAATGCCTGACAGGGAGACACACTAAATACACATGTTTTTCTTCCTCCTGTTAATAATCCCTGCAATATTCCACTACCTCTCCAAAGGCAGTAGGAGTACCTCCTGGAAATGTCCAAGGCTTCTGATAGTAGATAGGAAATATGAAGTTCCTAAAAAAAAGTTCCCTTATAACCCAAGATCCCAGACTCCAGCATCAGGCTATTTTAATACAGAGGGGAAGCCATGTCACAATTAAGAGGAAAGAGGTTGGTGAAGACAAAGGGAATAAAAATACTTCCACACATTGGCAATGCTCATTCTGCTTCTGTAATGGTATTCATCATAGTCACATCCACTCTCCAGCCAAAATTTGTCTTTTTAAAAACATTGAAAGGGGTCCAGCTTCAGAGATGTGCTCGGGAGCTATAGAGGTGACACCGTTTCCTAGCAACTAACAGCACCATGCACAAAAAAAAAAGATGCACAATAAACAGCTATTAAAGGAAAGAGGAGGAAGAGAGGGAGGAGCGGGTCATCTGCTTGGTTAAATAGTTAGCTGGGATCATGATCTTGTCAGAAGCTTTGCTTTGACTTCTACAGCACAGCAGTTACCAGTCCAAGCTCAAGCTCTGGAACAAGATTGCCTGGGGTCAAATTCCAGCTCTGCCACTTATTAGCTATGTGACTTCAGGCAAATCAGTTAACATTTCTGTGCTCCAGTTTTACTATCTGTAAAATGGGCATAAATGGTGCTTACCTGAGAAGAACCTTATGTGCCAGGCATGTACTAGGTGACAGAGAGCTAGATGATGATGATGATGATGATGATGATGATGATGATGATGATAGATAGATAGATAGATAGATAGATTATAGATGATCACCTCATTATATAAATCATATCATTAACTCAAACAAGCACCTAGACTAGCACTGACACATGAAAAATGCTCTAGAAGTGTGTGTTATGTTAACTATAATTATTTTTACTTGGCACTGAACTAGCCACTTTACCACTTTGCATTATCACATTCTGTCAACTCTTGCAACATGATGAATCAAGCTTCCACTTGTCACCCACCCCTCTTATTTATGACATCTTGCAAAGTTCCTGAGGAAACAGGCGGCAACCACATCTGTTGGTTGCTGACAACATTCAGCTCCACAAGCTCCTTTTTTTATTTTCTGTGAGAAAGGCAGAGAGGATGCTATTTCTCAGTGTTTCCATTAAGTCGCGACAACTAATGGTCATAGCCATGATCATTTATTAATACCAGCTACTGGTCATTAGTTTTTGTGGAGTATTTTTCTTTTAAAAATACCTATCTAATAAGAACTCATATAGATAACCACTATAATAAAAATTCCTCAGTGCTTTCTCTTTTTAGATATCCTGTAATCAAAAATACTCTGATCTTTCACTCATATTAAGAAATAGGAATTATCTGGATTCCTTTAACAGGTGAGAGAGAGAAGGCTGACTGACTGCTTTAAGGTGAGGAAAGAAAGAGAAGATTAGAGTCTCAGAGCAGAATACTCTGTTAAAAAACAGAGTTGTTTGCTCTCCGACCCTGCAGACAGAAACTCCAAGTGCAGAGAGCCCTACACTAGTCCAACCTGAAGAGAAGGCTGGCCCCCTAAATAATTCCTTCAACTGATATCACCTACCTAAGAGCCAACAGTGGAATCACTTTCCAAGTGTCCAATCACTGACTGTCTCCAGGCAACTACTGAATAAACTGCTTTTTTTAATTCATCTTAAAAATTTTTTTTAAATAAAAAAACACTTTGCTTCCTGTCAGGGCAGCAACAGAATCTATTTTCTCTGCCACATCAGTGTCCAAGTGCCAATCAGGCAATTATAGCCAGGCAGAGGCTCACTGAGAAATCACTCACTGAGAAATCACCCAGCCAGTGGGGATGCGGCTTTGGAGCCCTAACAGGGAGAAGAGAGAATGAACCAAGAAAGAGTAGGACAATGACTAAGACCCTGTCCTTGGCTCTGAGATTTATCAAAAGAGGCAGATCCTACATAGTCATACATTTGTTACAATGAAATATGACAAGTTTTCTAACAGAGGTGAATGTTCAAGTGTGCACAGAAAAGGATTAATGGGCCTAGCTAGGAATCAGGGAGTCTGCCCCACAGGCAGTCATATTTAAGCTCAGTCTTAAAAGGATTTGTCCCTGGAGAAGTGGAGAAAGGGTGTTTCAGGGTTTCAGCCCTTGTCTCTGCCATTCTTTCTCCTAACGAAGAGAACCCAGACTCCCACCTGGGGACACTGCAGCCCTCCTGCAGTCAAGATTGGCCATGTTACTGAAGTTCTGGGCAATAAAATGGAAGCAGAAGTATCAGGAAGAATTTTCTATAAGGCATTTTATAAGGGAAGGACTCACTCTTCATTTTCCATTCCTCTATCCTGCTTCCTGGAAAGGTGCTATGATGATGAATCTCTAGCAGCCATACTGGACCGTGAGGAAGGAGGTCTAGAGATAGAGGGTTTGAGTGCTGAAAAAAACCTAAGTCACAAATCTCCAGAGTTTACAACTTATGGAGGTCCCAAATGGCATGTGACTTTATTAGTTTATAAAGCCCCTTCTTTTAGAGCAATTTGGGAACAAGTCCCCAAATCAGAGGATATCTTTAGGTCATCACCCAAAATCTCACATGAAATTTCTCTACTCCCTCAGTAAAAACAAGCAGGTTTCTTGTAACCCCTTCTTAGCTCAGAATGGAGTACAGCCTCTATAGCCCCTAATTTGAGTAAGAATTTTAACCCCATAGTCCAGGCTCAAACATAAATCCCAAGTCCTCTCTGCCATTTCTCCAAGAAGAGTTTTTTATTTATTTGCGACTTGGTCCTAAGAGGTACAGAGGTACTTCATGCAAACTCTACTCTGAGTGACCTGCAAGAATATTTGAGAACTTCTGACTCAGCTCCCTTCCCCGCACCCTCCCCACCACAACACACACAACTCTGACACACCTGTAGAACTTTAAGAGCATTTCTACCTTTTTTCAAAGCATAATTGCAATAAAGCATGAGTTGTGTGCACACAAAAGCCCCTGTCTCAGTAAATTAGCATCAGTCTAATTGCCCTGCTCAGCACCCTTCAGTAGTCCTAGCTTAAATACCACTTTCACTGAGTCCTTGTCTGCCTACAGCACTTTTCTCTAAAGCCTCTCATTCTTTGTCTTAATAGCGCTTATCCTAATTTGTAATTATGTGTTCATCATTTAAGCTCTCTGTCCCTACCGGACTACATTGTGCATTTCACATAGGCAGAGAATTATATTTATTTTGTTCACCTTCTAACCCTGGGTCTTAGTACCATGCCTGGCACATTGTTGGAGCCTAATAAACACTTTTTAGGAAACAAATTTTAAAATTTGTTTTAAAACACTTTCACATATTAAATGCTTATTTTCACCACTAAAGCTTATTTTTAATGTTTATACCACACTGAACTTAGAAACGAGTGATAGCCAAGCATCCTACATAATTATTTCATATTTTAAACCATTTGCTTAAGCCTATCCTAGCTTTCACTGAGTTACCATTAGAATAAAACAATTGTTTGAACATCATTTCTTTAAAAATGTGTTTTAGGGGAGGAAAAGAGCTGTGTACTCATCACAATAAATATAACTTTAGTTCCTCACTTTGGTGCACCCACGTGGTAAAATATAAGGCTGAGGATTTTTTATAACAGTATTGGGTCATCAAAAAAAAAAAAAAAAAAAAGCCACAAGCCCTCTTGCCCCTGACATTTATTTAAAAAAAAAAAAAAAAAAAAAAACAAGACAAGTACAAGCCTATTCTTACGTGGCCTCATAATGGGCTACTTAGGGATAGATGGGTGGAGTATGGCTCTAACTTCTAAGGTTGACCAGGAGGCCAAGATGCATTCCACAATAGCTGCACCAAAGTAACTACCAGAGGCAGAATCCATGCAGCTTTCTCGGCCTAACCGATATTTTACTCTTAAGGTCCCAGCACAGATATGGGAATAAAGTTTTGCTGACACTGTAAGTTTAGTGGGAAAAGATGTCAGTCAAAATATTCCTTAGGTACATGTTATATGACTATGTCACCTCAATTTTTCCCCTGACACCAAAGATAATTCCCTGAAATATGATGGCCACCCCATTGAGGTTGGCTGCATGAGGACATTTCTTTAGCAGTGCTGTTTTCAGTACTGGAAACATGGAATTTTACCACAGCGGAACTGAACTCCATGACATCATTCTTCCACACGGAGAGAGATATAACATCTCCTCATGTACAGGCAGGAGTCTTTCCGATATTCTGTCACTCTTTTTTTTTTTATTTGTTCAAGGACTACTCTTTTTTTTTTCCTGTATTATTTAGTAATCCTCAAATTTGGGCTATTTTTATATTTCTCAATCACTTAAAAACAAAGTTTGCTCTCCTCATGTTACTGCACTGAAGTCATCTTTTTCCCATCCATAAAAGATCATATCTAATACCCTTTTTTCTTTTGCCTTAAACATAAACATATACACATCCTTACGAACACAAGAGGGTAAAAATTATTGTACATTTTTCTAAATCAAAGAACAGTGAAATGGGCATAAAAAGAAAATCTAGTGCCAATGAGAGTAATCTAGTGCCAATGAGAGTCAAAAATCAACCTGTATTAAGTGATTCAGTCCTCAACCATAAAAATAAAGGCCAAAATGATTACAGTTAGACTGGAATGTAGGTGACAGGGATGCCAACTACAAGCTAAGGTTTCCAGAAGTCACAGTGGTGCTTCGCTCAGACCCTTCAGTTTCCTAGCATGGGGCCTGAGGCTCTGCAGGGGAGGCCGCCAACCTCCTCTCCTGGAAGGACCTGCCTCTTGGCTGAACTCAACAACAAAACTGTTCCCAGGTGAGATCTCGTCCAGATGGAAGAATTCTCAAGTAAAGGTGAAGGAGCTGAAGTAAAGGCCTCAGACAGATGTGCCAAGAGTACTTAAACACATCAGCACTAAGAAGAGATACACCTTCACAACCATATTTGGAGAACAAAACAGACCACACAGGTCTTTACTCAAACTCACAAGGGTAGGTAAAATATAGAATAATGCACCTTCTCCATTAGAAAATGTTAAAAGCACACACAGACTATCCATTTATTCATCCCCATATGAAACAGGCTTTGGAAATAAAACTGAAACAAGAAAGCCATGGTCCCTAATATTATAACCATAAAATATTCTAGAATATCTGTCCTCTTAAAAAAATTACATGATAATAAATCAGCAAGCTTTAAAATAATGAAAAACTAATTACTTACCTCCTTGCCATTTGCCCAAGTAAAACTTCAGTGGAGTGACTTGGGGTTGTAGCAGTAACAACAGGAGACAGAAACCAGATTCTAGCAACCCTGAACTACAGACAACCTCAATGCCCGGTTCAGCCTGAGCAACATAAAGTCTGAAGACAGCAAGCAAAGGTGACGAGCCTCATCCTTCTTGCCCGAGGGCCTAGGTAGTACCACCTGCTTGGGTTCCTGTCCTCCACCCACTGTAACACTGAGATGGTTTGTCCAAGTGAGGAAAGCTCCTCAGTCCTACAGCTGAAAAAAGATAAACCACGGGAAACAGTCTAGAACACTACAGCTTCTGAAATCCACATCCTGCCTCCACATATGCGGTGGGGCATATGGGACACCTCTGCACAGTGACAGGATCAGAAAGCTCAGCCCTTACAAGAATTTTTACACACTGTGCTAAGTGTTAGAAGCAATATATGGGATCAGATAATAAGGGTTGCAAAGTCGAACAGCCTGGCTTCAAATTCTGACTCTAAGTATTTACTGACTATATAACCTGAGACAATCTCCTAACTCAGTGGTGCCCAACCTTTCTGGCACCAGGGACCAGTGCTCCTATGAGGATCTAATGCCTGATGATCTGAGGTGGAGCTGAGGTAGAACTGAGGCGGTGATGCTAGCACTGGGGAGCAGCTGCAAATACAGATGAAGCTTCCCTTTCTCACCCACCACTCACCTCCAGCGGGAGGCGGGGGTGGCATTGAGGACCCCTGTCCTATCTTCTAGGAGCCTCAATTTCCTCAACTATAAATGTTGGATGTATGGATATATATATTCATAGAAGTTAAGGAAGGATGCTTTGAATTAAAGTTCTAGTTCTGCGACTTGTGACTTTGAGAAAGATACTTAATTGCTCAGAGCCTCAATTTTCTCATCTGTAGATTGGGATAGTAATAGTATTTATTTGAAAGGGATTAGCCCTGTGCCCAGCATACAGTAAGCACTCATTATCAGCTTTTGTCATCATGAGCATCAACTTTATTACTATCATTATCATTATTTTGTTATCCCTAACTATGATCCTTTTAAGTATCAGAATGGTCCAAATCAAAAAGAGAAGTTGCCAGGCCAATTTCCAAGAGCTGCCTGATCCCACCTAGCACCAACTGCCACCCACAGAATCACAGCCAGATGTCTATATCATGGCTCCATTGTCATCCATCAGCAAAGAGCATGGGCTGAGAGATGCAGTTACTGAGAACACATGCCCCACCCTATCTCTTCCTGGTGGCTGGAGCTCAGTTTGCCCATGTGTAGCTCACTTGATGCAAACTTGGTTTTCAGGGAGATGCAGGAGCAAGAAGTGCCAGCTCCACCTCCCATTCCACTTTCCCGTTCCCCAAATCTGTGGGATCTCACTGTTCTCCTACCATGTGACAGCATTGTGTCATAGCAGCCCTATATACAAACAAGCCGGACTATTTAAATGTCATTGTGAGAAAGATGCTGCTTGTTCTAATTTACATATCTATTCATACCATCATCCCTTTCTTAATCTAGCCAGAAGAAGGTTTTCTTCCTCTTCCTAGGCTCTCCATGCAGAGCTGGAGAATCATATGTAAAGTTAAATTTCTGTTGTAGTAAAAAGATGTGAGTCATCAAGTCCCTACAGAGATGAAAATTAGAATGACTGTGTAACTTATGGCATGCGTTCACTCATCATTACATCACAAAAGTCATGTGCTGCTGGCCACTAAATGCTAGATTCTCTCAAAGGCTACTCATAAATTCTCCCTACTGCCAAACAATACAATATGTTTTCATCTTGGAGAGAGGTATCCTTGGTGCTTTTTATCTTCAAAATCAGGTTCCAGCTGAATGAGTAAACAATTTTATGTGGGCAAGGGAAATGACCCAAAATGATAAACTGATTCCTTCCAGCACTAGTTCCCATTCATGTGAAATATGATTTAGGTCACAAATAAGATTATATTCATCACCACGTCCCACAGGCATGCTATGATTACAGTTAAAGGAGTCCAGAAACTTCTCAAGTTGAGAACTAGGGCTGACTTGGGCTGAAATGTCCAACCCCTCCCTAAAGACTTGGCAACCTGTTCCAAATCATAACCGAAACCAAGTTGAAGGGACATCTGTTTCTCCAGAAAGTGTTTGGCCTTGCAGAGAAGAACTACAGATTAGAATAGGTAAATATTGTTGTGGGTGGGAGGGGGGACCAGGAATATCAGAATCATCTACCTGCTAACAAACACTTGTAACTCAATAAATAATAAATAAAAAAAAGAAAAAGAAAAAAAGGGAAGAAAGAAAGGAAGGGAGGAAGGAGGAAGGGAAATAAATGAAGGAAATTATTCTTCTTCCTAGCAGTTGACACTTCAGTGAACAAAATGTTGCTACATTTGAGATGAACATTCAGACAGCCATTTTGCATATAATGATTTAATATTGGACTGTCTGCAAGAGGACAGGCAGTGAACATCCTGCTTGGAGTCTGGTAACAAAAGCTACGTGTCAAGTATTCAACATAATGTTGAGGCATCATTTTCTAAGCCTTAATGGACAACCAGGATCATTTTACAAATAAATATTACAGATTTTCCTATCCCTAAGTCTCTTTTAATGCAAGTTAGAGTAATACATACCATCTACTTGAACTTCTAGCCCAAGTATCTGGAGTTAATAAGGTAAGATAACCAAATGAGATCAGTAGGCAATTGAATTATATTTTTTATGCTAGTAACTTAGGGTTCTAAAATTTTTCTTTCAAAATCAGCCCTGGTTATTATTAACAACAAAAACAACAACAACAACAACAGTAATAGTATTAGCAATGAGAGTAGTGGTGATGGTAATAGCACTAGTAATGGCGGTAGTAAAAATAATAGCAGTAGCAATATTAATGTTAATATAATACTAATCATTACTTATACAGCACTTCCTAAGTAGTAAGTACTATTCTAAGCATTTTAAATAATGTTAATATATTTAATCCTCACAGAACTCACATGAGGTAGGTAAGCTATTATTAGTACTCCTGTTTTAACAGATATTTTCGACAATATCTCTTTGTTATTTTTGTTGTTGTGAAAGACTAGAGTTAGCTTTCAAAGATAATATTTAGAACCTAAAGGAGAGGAAACGCAGCCCGTCCAAAGTCATACGGCTAGAAGCCAATAGACCCAGGACTCAAACCCAGGCTGCCCACAGCCCCAAAGTCTGACCTCCTAACCACTGTGCTGTACTTACCGCTCCTTTGCTTAGGAAGGCCTTCTAGAAAAGGAAATGTGGAGGGAAGTTAGTCAGGGCCCTGCCTGCCGATAGCCAGAGTTAATACTTGAGGTTTGCTGTTTCCTTTTGGAGTCTCCCCAAACCCACATTAAGACATGCAGCCTGCTCCTACAGCTATAAAAAGTCACTGGAAGTGTTACAGAACCGTCCCCACTTGGTCTGTGACCTCCATTAGGGCTTTCACCTTTGCCAGCTAAGGCAAAAGCTGGGGGTGGGGAGTGAGGTGCAAGCAAGGTTCCCAGGCCACCATTTCCTG
This sequence comes from Pteropus alecto, assembly GCF_000325575.1. Classification (NCBI taxonomy): domain Eukaryota; kingdom Metazoa; phylum Chordata; class Mammalia; order Chiroptera; family Pteropodidae; genus Pteropus; species Pteropus alecto. The sequence continues at coordinate 1,545,769 of NW_006442508.1, read as the reverse complement.
CCCAGTAACCCCTGACTCAAGGAAGACTAAGCATTGAAGAGGAGAGACAAGTGGCCAAGTTTGTTTATTAACCCACTACACCCAAGGGAACATTTTTCTGAAAGGATGAAATTCTTGACTACTCAAAAAGAAAAAAGAAAAAAAAAAAGATTGTAGGAAATTTAATCACCTACTGGACAAAAGCGAAAAACAAAGCCCTGCCAATGAAGATGTTGCCGAAGACAAAGGAGGTGCAATTGTCTCCAGATAACAATCCCCCCGGGAATGCAGCTCACACTAAGTACTAAATTAGTGCTCTATTGGCCCAGGAATCTTTGTTCACCCCACAACTACACCACAAAACCATCTGTTACTGCTCCTGGGTTCCCTGGGGTTGCAGACAAGACATTTACATTTCAAGAGGAACCTCGTGGAAGAAAGGGAGGGAAGTCTCTATCTCTCCTTGGAGCAAATACCTTTTTATACTGCCTGGGAGGGGAAGCTCTCCTTACTGTGAAATCAAACTCCTCAATTGAAAGAAGATAGGCCGCTTCAATAATGCACATGCCACTGCCCCTTAGTCATAAAGCCACACACACCCTATTCCGGTTTTCACATTCTCAAATTGGTGTACCTGGTAAACTATCAAAAATAATGCCTAACTGTCTATACGGCCTAAGAGGACTCTACTTTCTTAAGGAAGCCCTTGTTTCCTTTAAACCTGTGGAACCAGAACAAAGGCTGATATTCTGCACTACATAATATTTAGATTGAAATATACCACCACTTCAAAACACTGTGATCTTCTGGGCTGAAGGAGATGTTTTACATCTAAGTGGAGGCTAGAGTAGTATATACATACGTCATAATTCACAGAGGTATGCACTTAAGATCTGTACACCTCCCTGTGTGTAACTTATACCACAATACATTTTTTAAAGTAAAGTATGTCGGTGTTACTCACAATTAAGGAAATCGGGAATAAACCACTTGCTTTCAAGAATTTTAAGATCGCTCTGTTCTTATATACTCCCCTCAGCACCATCCACATCCAAAATCTCTCCTGAGAATTTTAAAGTTCAAGAACATGAAAAATACAGTCTCCAACTCTCAACTAAGCCAGTGACTACCAAAGTCTCCTGTGCGTCCTGTGAGCCCAAGTATGCAGCACAGAGGGAGCACCTGTCACATCCCAAGCCTTTCCAGCTACATATCAAAAATAAAAAGGTCTTTTTCTCAGCTGGTCATGAGCTATCAAATTATGAGAGACATGATTGAGGCTTTTAGCAATAGAGCCTGGGGTTTTTCTTTCTGTTTCTTTAATCCTATTTTTAAACAGATGTTTCTAAACTCTGCCTAACACTTTTGCTTACATGGAGAAGGTAAACCATGTAAGGTGCAGGCCTTTGGTGGGGCATTCATTAAAACAGCATTAAGTGAGTGTGGTTTCCGCAGGCAGCTCAGGTTTAAATCTGTGCCATCGTAGCTGTTATCCCAGCAGCATCCTGAGACCTGCGGTGCCACAGGGGGATGTCACTAAGTGACAGTCTGATTACTAACGGGCTTCACCATTGCTGGATCATGACTTAGCGGTACATTTCTTCCTTTGAACTATCAGCCAAAGAGGGCTGCCTGTCACTGAGGAAAAGAGGGTCAAATTCGCCCTCCACTAAGCCTCAAGAAAGGCTGCCCTGTGAAACAGGGTCATTGTACCCATCATAGGGAGTCACCTTTCCCCCCTCGCGCCCTCCAAGCGTCTCGACACCCACAGACACGTCATTTCGGGAGCACAGGGCCACCAAGCTGCAACTAGAGATAGACATCGAGAATCAGGATCACCCAGGAAGCGCTTCCTTGGACTGAGCCGAGAGCTCGAGTGATTTCCCTGGCCTGCCACCGAGTCATTTAAGGAGTGAAATATGCCAACGGGGCCTGGTACCCAGCACCTAGAAGCCCGCCACCTCCGGGATGGAGTAGGGGCCGCTAATGGCTGGGCAACGTCTGTACGGATGGCGCGCTTGCAGGTGGGGTCTTGCAGGCTCCCCAGACCTGTGCGCTGTGCCAGCCTCACGCCTGACCGGGTGCCAGGAAAACAGCCAGAGGCTCCAGTGGATATTTACTTCAGTGGAGACACAGCCAACTCCGTTCCGGAAAGCCAAGGAGGGGGTCCAAGAGACTGAAGGTAGGACAGGGAGCAGGACCCCAAGACGCAGCGTCCGCAAGGACTCTGGAGGCTCGCGCTTGCTGCGCCTTTGCGGCGCTTCTGCTAGCACTGCGCTTCCCTTGGCAGCGGCTGGAAGCGGCAAGAGCTGAGATTTGCACGGCTGGCGGGGAGGAGGGATGTAGGCTCAGGGGATCGCTTCCTGGCCCCCACACGCACAGCGAGACTGCAGTGTCCCCCATTCGCAACCACCCTCGCCCAGCACTCCAGTGCCAAAAGCGCCAGGAGACGGCAGCTCGCCTGAGGCCCTAGCGTGTGACCCGGAGCAGCTGGCAGAAGAAAACTGGGGGAGGGAGGCTGGACCTGTCGTCCGTGTGTGTGGGTAGGTGGCTATCGGAGCCCCTGCCAACCGCAGGCACCTACCTCGATCCACTTCTGCGCCTCGGAGAAGGCGGGCTCGGGGGGCGGCTCGGGCTGCAGGGGCTGAAGAGCTTCCAGACCGAGAGCAGGACAAGCCATCTGCGAAGCCCCGAGTCCACTCGTGTGCTGGGCCGCCGGGATGAGGACGGCCGCCGCCGCCGCCGCTGCCGCCGCAGGAGCGCGCTCCCCGCCCCTTCCCGCCTGCCCTCCAGCTCTCCCCTCCCCTACCTGCCCCTCCCCCGCCGGCGCAGGTCCTGGTGGAGTCCTGCGCTCGCGGCTGGAGGGCGCCGCCGCAGCTGTTCCCAGCATCGCCCGGGCTCGGCCGCGCGGCAAGTCCCCGGCGGGAGCGAGCGCGGAGGCGCAGGGAGCTCCTTCTCCTCCCCACCTTCTCCTCCCCACCTTCTCTGGCCGCTCCGCCCCTGCCGGGGGCGGGGGGCGAGGGCGAGGGGAACAAGGGAGGGAGTGTAACCTACCGACTAAAAATAACCGAGAATGAGCGCTGGGTGTCTCCCTCCCTGCCCACAGCGGTACCAGGAGAGAGACTCGGCCAGCCGCCCCTCACGTCCCGGCGCCGGGCCGCCTGCGTAGGGGCGAGCCCATCGGGAGACACCTGGGAGACGCGCGCTGTCTGGGATACATACATCCCCCGGGAGCCGGCGCTGCCGCAGCGAGGCGGGAGGTCGCACCTGCTGTCCCTCCAGCTGCAGAAATGGGGGCAAGAGGGGGAGCCCTCTGACCCAGCACCAGGGAGTGTTCAGTCACCTGATCTTTTTGTGTGAAAAAAAAGGAAAGATGACCCTCATAAGCCTTTTTCTCTCCAGGCAAGTAACCTGTGTCCCAGTCTGTTAATTCAATCCGTATTTATTGTGCACCTACTGTGCGTCAGGCACTGAGGTAGTTGCTGAGGACCCAGAGATGAAAAAAGAAAACAACTGGAAACCCTAGCTTTCAAAATAATTACATTGGAGGGGAGGGGACAGTAAACGTAGAACAAAAGAAAGTAATTGTAGAAAGTGATATATATATTAATATGTATATATATTAAGCTAGAAATTGTAGAAAGTGATATATATTAATATATTAAGCTAGAATGAAGAGGCGAAGATAAACTATGACCTGGGAAGAGAGTGTAGGCTAACTTTCGATTACTTCTCTACCCTCCACGTGGGAGACTGACTGTGTGTCCAGGTTCCATAAGTGGGAGAGAGGCGGGAGGAGAAGGAAGTAAGTTGTTTTTTTACTGCCCCTTGCTGGGAAAGTCAGGGGTTTGGCAGCACCACTCTGCTAAAGAATGCAGGCAGCTCTGTCTGGGGCCTCTTTGGGGTTTCCTGAAGGTTCCCTGTCTCTTCTTGTCACACCCCACTTCCCCAGGCCTGGAAGTGGCAAAGGTTTCCCCACCTTGCCCACTTCTTCCTAATGGTCTCATAATACACTCTTCTAAGCCACCCCTATTTGAGCATGCCTTCTGTTTTGCTGATGATCAAGGAAGGCTTTGCTGACATGACAATGAGCAGAGATGTTAACTATGCAACAATTTGGGGAAATTCCAGATGGATGCAAAGGCCTTCAGGTAGTAATGAGCTTAGTGGGGATCAAGGAGCCCACAGAAAGCCAGTCAGTGTGACTGGAGCGTGGTGAAGAAGGAACCAAGTGGGAATGATAGTATGGGAGAGGCAGGCCAGGTCCCCAGGAATGGGGATGAGGTGGTTATGCCAGACCACAGTGGAGATTTGTTGCATGGGCATCCACTGGTAAGCCCAGTGCTGGGTACCTAATAGCTCAATACTCTTAGCTAACTTAGGGCAAATGGATTCGCATTTTAGAATGGCTGCTGGCAAGAGAGGTAGGACAGGGCTGGAAGTCCATGGGTGCCTTAGCAGCTAAGTCTCTGTTCCCTGTTCAGAGTCCAAGTTTAGCTTTGTCCAGTTCTGCTGCTTCAGTTGGGGGGTGGAACAAAAAGCAGGCCTGAGATTCCACCATTAACGGCTTTGGAGACAGACAGCTTTCAGTTTATTTACTTTTAAAACACTTGAATGGCACTTGCATAGTGCCAGGCACTATTCTAAGTGCATTACAAATAATTGACTAACTCATTCCATATTCCAACCCTGTAAGATAGACTATTATCACTATGAGGAAACCAAGAGACAGAGAGGGGTGTCACACTGCTGGTGAGCAGTAAATCCTGGGTCCAAGCCCAGACAGCCCGGCACCAGATCTGTTCCTAACCACACACCAAGCTGCCTTGCCAGTCTCAGTCAAGACTCTGCCACTTCCAATTTGTGCCTCAGTTTCCTCATCTCAAATGAGGTCGAAATGGCAACATTTCAGCAGAATCATTATGAGGAGCAAACAGGATTTCTGAGTGAAAGGACAAAAACTGGGCCTGGCAAATAGTGCCAAGTACAGGCCAGCTGACCATCCCTTCTATCCTGTCTTCCAAAAAGGAAGGGACAGAAGAGAAGTTGCAAAGAAAAGTGAAGGCAAATGGAGGGAAAGGGCTAATAAAGTATAGTCAGCAGATGACCTTGTCATTGTGAAGAAACATGGTAAAGTGAATAATTCCCAATATAAATACAGCATACTCTCACAAGACGCCACACTAAGGCAGCTTCCACAGAGTAACTAGGAGGAGGGGGTGCCATGTGACCTAAATGACATTTCTAATTCCATTTGAAAATGAATATTAAGATTAAATCTACGATACTGTTAAAATATCTGCTATTGAAATCGGTATTCAAGTGAAAACTTTTTTTCTTTCAGTATAAATACTTTTTATGTCTTTTAAGGTTTATAATCACAAAGTAACATCTGCTTTATCTGACCTCTATTACCAATAACAAATTCACGTAGGTTACAAAAGACCCAAAGACAATCATAGTAGAATTCACCCCTAATGCCATTATCAATATTTAGATTATCGTTAAGCACCTACTATGTGTAAAAGATTGTACTAGCATGAGAAGAATCCAGAAAGGGACACAGACTTTTCCTTTGAGGAGCTAATTTGTTCATGAAATTACATTTTCATTTCTGTATAATGTCATTTTCAAACATAAATGTAATATATGTCTACTGGAGTAAATTTGAAAAATGTAATGAAGAAAAGAAATCTGGAAGAAACCCCACAATTCAAAGATCATCACTCTTTGGGGAGTATGACACGACATTTTTATTGGGAAAAAATAACCATAAGACAAGATGCTCTATGATAAATGTCAAATGAGAGATACAGTGAATTTAAGAAGCATAGTTTGTTTTGTTTTTTTTTTGGGGGGGGTAAGGTAATAGAGCGTCATTATTTAGGCATATTTGATTAAATCATTGACCGTTCAGACTCCAACCCCTCTTCTCTCCTGAGAAGTTGGAAACTGAAATTTCCAACCCTATAATCGCTGTTGCTTCTCCTGGTAACAAGCCCCTATCCCTGGTTTACCTAAGGGCTTTCCAAAAGTCACCCTATTAATATAAATTCAGGAGTGGTTGAAAAGGGCTCCTTATAACTAAGTGGA
>NW_006442508.1:1524326-1537962 GCF_000325575.1 Pteropus alecto | reverse complement strand
GCCATGTGACCTAAATGACATTTCTAATTCCATTTGAAAATGAATATTAAGATTAAATCTACGATACTGTTAAAATATCTGCTATTGAAATCGGTATTCAAGTGAAAACTTTTTTTCTTTCAGTATAAATACTTTTTATGTCTTTTAAGGTTTATAATCACAAAGTAACATCTGCTTTATCTGACCTCTATTACCAATAACAAATTCACGTAGGTTACCAAAGACCCAAAGACAATCATAGTAGAATTCACCCCTAATGCCATTATCAATATTTAGATTATCGTTAAGCACCTACTATGTGTAAAAGATTGTACTAGCATGAGAAGAATCCAGAAAGGGACACAGACTTTTCCTTTGAGGAGCTAATTTGTTCATGAAATTACATTTTCATTTCTGTATAATGTCATTTTCAAACATAAATGTAATATATGTCTACTGGAGTAAATTTGAAAAATGTAATGAAGAAAAGAAATCTGGAAGAAACCCCACAATTCAAAGATCATCACTCTTTGGGGAGTATGACACGACATTTTTATTGGGAAAAAATAACCATAAGACAAGATGCTCTATGATAAATGTCAAATGAGAGATACAGTGAATTTAAGAAGCATAGTTTGTTTTGTTTTTTTTGGGGGGGGGGTAATAGATTTATTGAGATATTATGCATGTACCATACAATCCACCCATTTAAAATGTACAGTTTGATGTTTTTTGATCTATTAACAGAATTTTGCAACCATTACCACAATTAACTGGGAACATGCTCATCTCTCCAGAAAGATATCCCATACATTTTAGTAGTCATCCCCCAAACATCCCATGCTCTGGCAAACACTAAATTACTTCCTATCTCCATAAATTTGCCTATTCTGGGCATTTCATATAGATAGAATCATACAATATTTGGTCCTTTGTGTGTGGCTTCTTTCACTTAGCATAACGTTTTCAAGGTTCATCCATGTCGCAGCATGTATTAGTATTTCACTCCTTTCTATGGACAGACAATGTGCCATTGTATGGCTATATCACATTTTGTATGTTTATTCATCAGTTGGTTGTTTCCACTTTTTAGTTATTATGAATAATACCACTATAAACATTCACGTACATGTTTTTGTGGATATATGTTTTCATTTCTCTTGGGAATGTTCCAAGAAGTGGAATTGCTGGGTCATATGATAATTCTGTTTAACCTTTTGATAAACTACCAGAATGTTTTCCAAAGCGGCTGCACCATTTTACATTCCCACCAGCATTGTATAAGTGTTTCGATTTCTCCACATTTTTGCTAACATTTGTTATTATACAACTTTTTGATTATAGCTATCCTAGTGATATCTCATTGTGGTTTTAATTTGCATTTCCCTGATGACTAATGATGTTGAGCACTTTTTCATGTACATATTGGCCATTTGTACATCTTCTTGGGAGAAATGTCTATTCAGATCCTTTGTCCATTTTTTTCAATGAGTCATTTCTCTTTTATAATTAAGTTATCATGAGTTATAAAAATTGTTTATATATTCTAGGTAGGAGTCCTTTATGAGATACATGATTTGCAAGTATTTTCTTCCATTTTGTATGTTGACTTTTCACTTTCTTAATGCTGTAATTGAAGCACAAAAGTTTTTAATTTTGATGAAGTCTAATAAATATTTTTTCCTTTGTTGCTTATGTTTTTGGTGTCATATCTAAAATAACATTTCCTAATCCAAGGTTGCAAAGATTTATGTCTGCGTTTTCTTGTAACAGTTTTTTTATAGTTGGCCACACTTACATTTAGATCTTTAATCTACTTTTAGTTTTTTTGTAAAAGCATGGGTTTTGAGGTCAGACAAATGTAGTGTGATAGTCTGGATCTTCTAAGAAGGATGGAATTAAAGATACAAGGATTTCACTAGGGAAATGACTGTGAGAGAAAATGCAGAGGGAGCCAAAAAATGCTGGGAAAGTAGTCAGAACACAATGCAAGTCTGACCTGCAGTCAAGAGAGGGAAGGAAGGTCAGGTAGAAGCTTGCAGGCTGCCCTTCAGTCCAAGGAAGATTTAGCAAGGCCATCAGGAGGTTTGTGAGGCCAACAGAAGAGTCCTGGATATCCCAGGAAAAAGCTTTCCTTACTATCCCTGCCATATTTAGTAACTGTCTGGGAGCAGATGAGAAGTTTAGTTCAGTGCAAACATGGCAGTGGATTTTAGAGCACAACAGCTGGCGCCCTTGGTCGCTTAAGCTCCCTGAAGGGCTCATTTCATGGCTGCTACACTTAAGTTTAAATTTAGTCCTCTCACTCATTTTGTTACATGAATGAAAATGTTATTTAACCTCTTTGCATCTCAGTTTTATTGATAAAGCATCTGTTTCCCTGGCTGGCATTATAAATCAGTGATTAATAATAACCTTGATGACATTACATATTAAAATATTTATATCTAATAACATATAAAATGAGGTAAATTGACTAGACAAAAACTAACCCTAAATTTCATTGTGTGTAATTCTTTAAAGACTTACAGTTGGTGGTAGATAAGTGTACTAAACTTCTCATCCTCCAAGAGCTGACTGAAATGTCACATTTCTGGTGACTTCCTTAGCAACCAAGTCAAAATTAGTCACCTTTTCTTCTGTGTTCCCATAACATATTTATCTCAACATAACAAAGTAGGTATAAGAATCCTTAGGTAGGGTTTTGAAAAATTCTTAGAATTGAACATTGATTTTTAAAGCCATTTAAAAATAATGTGAATAGCAATTTCAGTTTCTCAGGCTTTGACAGACTGAATAACTTTCCTGCTACAAAACTCCTATAAATGCCACACAAAATATAGAAAAATATTCTTCACATGCATAGCTGAGTTCAAAAGAAATTCTCCAGGAGGCAAAATGGAGAAGAAACATAAAACTAGAGCAATAAGCTCATGAATTGACCCTTGACTGTCCAGTAGAAAGTTATAATGAGCAATGGCTACTAAGAAACTTAGAACTAGGGTTTTAGTACAAGAAATCAAGGCCCTGGGCCTGTGCCATGTGGAGAATTGGAAACAAGAAACAACACAGCACACACACACACACTACTCCCACAGAGAAAGGATGAATTAAAAAATATTCTACCACCAGTACAAAAGGAAACAATAAGGAAGCTTTGTTGTCTTGACTTCAACTCCGGGTTGGGGATTATGGGTGAACCACCCTTGAGAATATGTAAACGAAAGCCTGATCCAATTTATAAACAACATACACATGATCCAGGGCCCCTCAAGCTAAGAAACTAACCTAGAATTGAGTCTAGGACCTCTTGGACACCTAAAAGAAGCAACTATAAAATCTCTTTGGAAGACATGCCATCCATTCAAGTTTCACAGGACTTCCACAGATAAACCCTTCTAAAAATGAGCTTATAATCCAAAGATATAAAATACATGCAAAAACCATACAACCTAAACAAAATTCAAGAGACACAACACAGAATCATATTAGGCTCCCCAGAAATTCATTTAACAGAGCTATCGGATAAAGGTTATAAAATAAATTTTTTAAAAATTAAAGTCATAATAAATCAAAACAGAATAAATAGCAAAATAAAAAGAACACACAGATATGAAAGAGTAAGAAAAGAATAACTAGAAAGTTGTACTCATAAATTTAAAACTTAAAGGATGATTTATTTTAAGCACTGATTAGAAACAAGTGAAGAGAGAATTTGTGAACTGAAAGATAGATCTTTGGAAATGGTATGGAATAAAGCAATAGGAAAATAGGAAAAAATATTAAAGAAAGGTTAAGAGAATATGAATTTTCTACAAAATAATTCCTAGGAATTAGAAAAAGGTAATGAAGAAAATGAGGAGAAGCAGTATTTCAAAAAATAATGGCTAGAATTGTTTAGAATAAAATATATGAATCATTAGATTCAGAAAGTATATTAAATCCAGGATAAAGTATTATATTTATTTTAAAAAGACATTATTTAATAACAATGAGAAACATTGAGATAGCTACTTCTTTATAGCTCTATAACATTGTATTATGGTTAGATGTAGAGTAGGAATCAGTCCTTTTCTTTTAGACTGGCACTGCCATCGCTTATCACCAAGTAAGTGCAGAATGATGAATGAATGAATGAATGAATGAATGACAATGGTAAAATGTAATCTAGAACAAATTGTTTTAACCAATCTATAGTGCAGGTCAAATACACTTCTAACAGATTTATTTTTAATTTCTTTAATTTTTCAATCATATTTGTTTTACAAAATTTTAAGATTTCTTATGAGAAATGCAAATAAAAAGTATACTGAGATAACACTTCCGAATCATTGATATTCTGGGTAATGTGAAATCTAAAAATTCTCATTTCTTTCAGTTTCCTCCCCTCCATTTTCTTTCTTCTAGGACTCCTATTTGTTGGAGTTTTTGCTCATGGCAGTCCTCTATGTCTCATCTTTTCTCTCGTGTTTTCCATCTTTTTGTCTTTCTGTTCAATGTTTTGAGCAACTTCTTTAACCCTATTTTCTAGTCTTTCTATTGAATTTTTAATTTTAGTAACTATAATCACTAAGAGTTTGTGTTCTTTGAATAATGCTTTTTCTTAGCAAAAATATTATTGTTTTGTAGATATGTTGACTTCTTAAAAGTATATATTAGAAATTAATTTATTTTCTTCTGGAGTGATGGAAACGTTTTGCATCTTCATGGCTGATGTTTATACAGTTATATAAATATTCAATTAGCTATACATTTAATATTTCTGCATTTTACTCTCTGTAAATTCTACCTTTAAAAAAATACTGACTTTGCCATTATAGGAAGAATGAGAACAAGGGTAGAGCTGAGTTTTACTGAGCCTGAAGCTTTTACAAATTACAAATAAAAATTGGGTTTGAAAGTGAATCTCTATTTAGAATGCTAAAAGAAAAATCACAAATTTTAATGATGAATTAATAATTTGTTACATTATTATATTCTTTAAAATGGGGGGAGGGGGAGGGTAAGGGACACATGAAAAATTGCTTCCAAAAAATAAACTCTGCAAAGTTCTAAGGTTGATTTGCACTAAAAATAACATCATTGAAGTCATTCAAGTTCTATTTCTTTATTTTTACAATCACTACACTATCATTGTTTATTTAGAAGCTACCAGGTGCATATTATGACCTTGGTTAGAGACACACCTGTGCTTGAAAGAAACTAAAATGATTCTGAACCATTATGACTTACTCAAAAAAACATGCATCAATGCATGTGTGAGGTTGACTATATAATTGAGAGTTTATCAAGCATAACTTTCATGTGGAATACAGTGCTTATTAAATGAGGAGTAATAAAAATGGACTAATTTAAACCTTTACATATATTGTGTTATAAAAATTCAACAGTAATAGTAGTAATTGTTTTGATCTTAGACCAACAGGAGATTTTGTGGGAGAGGAGTATTTATTACTATCATTATTAAGAGTTGCTAGCACGATAATATTAAAATCTTGATTTTTTTTATTGATAGATCAGAAAGTTTTTTCAACTTAAAGTTCATTGTTGATAATGTCATCTACATTTTTAAGATTTTTATCAAATTTAGAGAAACCTTTATCAAGTTTTTTGTATGAGTGTCCTATATTTAGTTACACTAGTAATGACCCATCTGAAACACTCTTTGAATTGACAGTTCTCATTAACCATTTTGTCATCAACGTTCTTGTTGTAGTTATGTATTGAGTTTTATGTTACATTTGTCATCAGTATTTCAAGTTAATTCAACTGGAAAATTAATCACAGAAATTTCAATAAATTCTGTATCGCATAATTCCCATAAAAACTGCACAGTATGTTTATAATTATATACATAGCCTTATCAAGACTATTTCTGTTAGGCTAGAATTTCCAATTTGACTAGAACTCATTGAGAACCAAATTTATAATTTTACATGTCTAATAATGGAAAAAATTTTCCATAGACTTGCTCTTGGCTCCTCTTTAATCCTATTTTTCCCCCACACCCATATCCCAGGGTGCCAGGCACCACAGGACATGGTCATATCTCAATTCAGTCTCTGACCTAGCACATTTATGTCACGGTGCTATGTAAATTCACATAGTGGACAGTGAGAATATTACTAGAAGTTATTCCTATGACAGGACAACTGGCAGTAACATATTCATTCACAAAACTGTGACCTACATAAATATATCCCATTAAGTCCATACTCAATATATTTCCAACTCAACTTCCCCTTACCCAGACGCCAAAGCTACCTGCAGCCATTTCATCATCACTCAACAGGAGAGAATTGTGATGCAGGGATATCTGAGTGGAAAGAGACAGCAGTCTTAACCACTGAAATTAAAATACCTTTAACAAACATTACAAAAATTTACAAAAATATATGGCCATGTAAACATTATGAAGTCTTGCCCCAGGGCCTTGGAAGAGGCAATGAAAGTAAGGGGATATGAATCTTAGCTTTCTGACTAATTCACCTTTGGATAAAACAGACACAAGCAAAATGAACGCTCTTTAATCATTAATTTAGAAAAGCATAATATCCTTCACAGTTGCTTATCCCTCAGATGTTAAGTGCCTGGAAAATCAGACAAAATCCATATTAATAATATATTTTATTCCTTAAAAAGAAACACATTGACAGAAAAATCAACTTCATTTGAATGTCTATTATTTATAGCAAAAGAAGATTAAAACAATGAATTCTGCATGTCATGGGCTCACTTAGTAAAGAACATACTTTTGGGGATGGAGACTGCTAAAGCTTATTAATGATTTTCAAATTCCAGAACTTAGATGCTTATACTGTCTTTCTAGTATCTGATGCAGACACTTAATCTGTTTAAGCATGTACCTGAGTATCATTTATTATCTTGTTGTTAACTAAAGTTAAAGACTTTAGGAGGGAAAATTAAATGTATTCAGGGAGAGTTGTAGAATGGTTTCTAAAACTATGGTGATAGGGAGTCTGTTTTCAGTTCAAACACCAGGCTTTATGGCTGCTTCCTCTGTTCCCATGGAAACCTCAGCCTTGCTGAAGTTCAAGTTAATTTCTTACTGCCATCTGCCTGTTGAGCTGCAGCTAATATCATGCAGAAAGCTGTTAGGAGAATGAAGTTTATTTAGGAACTCCCTGGACTGTTTCCACAAGAGGTCAAGACTGAAATCAGATCAGGCTGAAACTCAGTGCTGAATTTGCTGAAGGATAAAGGAATTAAAATATACTGTGTGAGCTTTTTAAAAAAAATTAGCCGATGTTTAATGCAAATTGACTAGATGAGATATTAAAAGTAGTTCATATTACACTGGACAAAGTTCGTGTGATGTTTTAGCATCCCTTTAAACTCTAAAATTGACCACATTTCTATGTGCTTCTTGAAAATGTTAATGATATCTCCAATCAAAGGTCACAAGCTGGTGACCCATGAATCAGCTCTGGCCTGCAGACATGATTTTTTTGGCCTGCTCAGTGTTTTAAAACAATGCTTGAATTAGTTGCCAACTTCTAGAAATTAGGAAACTCCATTAAAAAAAAAAACTCTAGATTTTCAACTTCTCCTGGGAACTTGGAAGATATGGCTGGCTCTGCAATCCTGTCTTGTCAAAGCCAAAGCTCAGTGGCAGGGGTCCCATGGGAGGGGCGTGGCTGTCCCATGTGCCACAATCCCTGTCACTCCTCACCCGGTCCCATTAGCCGGCTTCATTCATTAGCGGTAGCTGCTTGGCCTCTAGGACATTTGAATTCACAATTCCTGCCTGCAATTCATAGTCTTCCCAGTTCCAAAAGAGTAATAATAAATTCGAAAACTCAATCACATACTAGCTCACAGATTACAGTATTTTTACCAGCCTAATACGTAGAGTAGCAAAATAAATAATCACTTTTGTTTGCTTCTCTAACATTCATTCTCTAGCATTAATCGATTTAAATAATTTGCAATACTGTCAATCAAGTATCAGCAGAGAAGAAGGCTGTAAGCATGTCAGGCTTTCCATTCTCCACTGAAGAATGTTTATTAATAATAACCCCTAGAATTTGTTGTTTGCTTACTAAGTGGCAGCCACTGTATTTTATAGAAATTCCATGTTCAGTCACTATCATGCTCCCTGCTTTATAGATGAGAACACTGAGGCTTAGGAGGATCAATAACTCACTCAAAGTCATATCGCTAGTAAATAACAAGCTTCAGCTTCACTCAGTTCTTTATCATTCTAGAGCCTGCACATTAAACCACTACTGCTTAACTGTCTTCATTTTAGGTAAACGTACTCACCAAAAGTTTAAACTATTTTTATTTTTCTAAATTGGTTTCACAATATGTTCAGGATGAGGAAAAAAGTCTATGACACAGCCCTTACCTTCAAGGAATATAGAATTTCAATGAGAAGTATAATTGTTTTAGTAGGCTTTATTGCCTACAGTGCCCATAAATAAATAAATATGCAATAATATATAGGAATATATGTGTGTGTGTGTGTGTGTGTGTGTGTGTGTGTGTGTGTATGTTATTTGAAAAGGAAATAGAACTATGGTAATACATAGAATTAAATCAGGAGTTAACCAAAAGAAAAAATATACAAACAGACATTTACAAGTACAAGAGAATATGGTGCTTTGGGAAAATTAAACATAGTTGGCATGAGTAAAGAAAAGAATGGGCAAAAAAAAAAAAATGACGTAGAAGATAGAGGCTCTGTTTATCCCTCTGGCTACCATATCAAAGTTGTGGCAAAAACAAGGAGCAAACAGCAAGGAAAAATCTCCTGGGATCTAGATGAACAAGTCATACAACTAGGGAGAAATCTAAGAAATCACCTTGCAATGGGATAAAGTAGGATGGGGTGAGGCTGCAAGCCTGCCCTGTCCCAAGCAGCTGAGTGGGCCAGAGGCTGCGGCAGTGACAGAAGCCTCTTAAAGGGGTTGTGTCGGCAAACAGATTTTCATGTTGACAGACCTGCTCACTCTGAGCACCAGGGCTGGTTTGGCTGCACAAGAGGCACCAGAAACTTACAGGGGAACACCGAGTTGTCAGAGTGTGGGGCGAGGTGTGACCCACTCCTCGTACAGAAGTACCAGCAGTATCCATTGTTCCTCTGTTGAGCCCTTCCCACTCCCAGTGCATGGACACAGTGCCGCTATAGCCAAGATGTCATTAAACTGGATGACAAAGGTCGCTCCGCCCAGAGAATTCCCTGAAACCCTGCCTCCCCCAACCAAACCACGTCCAGGTTTATCCTCCACAAGTGAGGTGTTCCTTGCTGAACAGCGCCCAGACTCACACTGGTGGCAGCTGGCCTCAGTTTCTGGTGTGGCCTTTTGAGGCAACTATATAAGCACCCCTAGAGAGGCTTGGGCTAAATTTGGCCTGCCGCTGAAACCCTCTCAGGACTGCGCCACTGTACACAAATACATATTAATAAGATGGGGAGACTTAGGAGCTTTGCTTAGTAGAAACAGACACAGAAAGGCAGCCAAAATGGGAAGATAAAGAAGCAGAAACCATATGAGAGAATAGAACAGAGATCCAGAAATAATGGAGTCAAGCAATCTAACAGATGCAGAGTTCAAAACACTGGTTATAAAGATACTCAATGAACTTATGGGAAGTGTAGATGAACTCAGTGATAAATTCAACAGAGATAAAAAAAAAAAACATAAAAATGGAAATGGAAATTATAAAAGAAAACCAGTCAGAAATGAAGAACACATTATCTAAGATAAGAAGTATAATAAATGGAATAAACAAAGTGAATAAAGAAGAGGATCAAATGCCCTATCTAGACGATGGGAAAGGCAAGGACATTCAATCAGGATGACAAGAATAAAGAAGGCAAGACTATAATACTAATTTAAGGAACCTATGGGACACTATTAAAGGTAAAAATATTGATCATAGGGATACCTGAAGGAAAACATGTTGAAGAGATATTTGAAGAAAAAAACAATAATAGCTTCCTTAACCTGGTAAAGGAAATAAACTTAAAACCCCAGGAAGCTCAGAGAACTCTAAACACCAGGAACTCAAAGAGATCCACATCAAGACACATCATAATTAAAATGCCAAAGGTTAAATACAAAGAGAGAATATTAAAAAGAGCAGGAGAAAAGCAGTTAGTTACCTACAAGGGCACACCCATAAGACTGGCAGCTGATTTCTCAAAAGAAACTATACAAGACAGAAGGGTTTGGCACAAAATATTCGACATGATGAAAACCAAGGATCTACAACCAAGAATACTTTATCTAGCAAAGCTATAATTTAGAGTTGAAGGACAGATGAAGAGCTTCCCAGGCAAAAATAAGCTAAAGGAATTTATCATCGCCAAGGCAATATTACAGGAAATGTTGACGGGACTTCTTTAAGAAGAAAAAAATATATATCGAAAACAGGAATAAGGAATGGAATAACTACATTCCTATCAACGAGTACCTCAAATGGAAAAGAATTAAGTGCTCCAACCAAAAGAGGGAGTGGCTGAATGGATAAGAAAACAAGACCCCTACATATGCTGCCTACAAAAGACTCAGTTCAGATTAAAAGACACGCAGAAGTATCACTTCCTGCTGGAGATGCAAACTTTGTGAAGTATAAAATGTTATTAGCCCCATCTCACAGAAAAGGAAGCTGAATTATATGTTTTGTATGTCTCCTTCAGTGATTTGTATGGCTCACATCCTGCTTGAAATTTTATGTTGCTTACCACTTTGATTTTCAAAAGCTTTCCTGAGTTTACGTTTCATTCAGGATCAAGAATTTAAAGTTCCCTTTTGCTCTGCTTCTCTACCAAAGTGCATATTAGGCCACTGGAGGTGAAAAGGATGGACAATGTGCCTATTCAGAGAGAGAAAAGCAGCTATTTCCAAGGACCCACTGTTTTTATAATAATATTGAAGCTCAATAACAATATCTCAGGGAAGTTGGAAAAATATGGCGGAGTGAGAGACGTTCTCAGATCTCTCCCCTTGAAACGACAATAAGCTGAATATCTAAAACTGAACAAAAAACACCCAAACTGCACACCAGCACATCTGAACATGGGATCTGCGCATAAGAGCTACCACAGGTCAGAACTCTGGGTGTCAGGCAATGGACTGGGAGAAACAAAGAAGCTGCCTCTCAAAGCCACAGGAGCTCCCTACAGGAGGAGCGGGAGAGAAGGAGAGGTGAGTTCCCTGAACAGCCCTACTTGGGAGTGTTGTGATTTCCACGCAGCCAGCGGCAGGGCCCGGTCATCAGGGCAGAAAGCAGAGAAGCGGGATGGCACAAAAACAGCAGTTGGTTTTTACCGGCTGCAGTTGCAAAATCTAGGCTGAGCTGCAGCTCCAATTAAGCTCCCTACAGGAGGAGCGGGAGAGAAGGAGAGGTGAGTTCCCTGAACAGCCCTACTTGGGAGTGTTGTGATTTCCACGCAGCCAGCGGCAGGGCCCGGTCATCAGGGCAGAAAGCAGAGAAGCGGGATGGCACAAAAACAGCAGTTGGTTTTTACCGGCTGCAGTTGCAAAATCTAGGCTGAGCTGCAGCTCCCAATTACCAACCCAGAGGACCCCTCCTCCCATACCCTCTGAGACTGAACACCATGGAGCTCCAGGGGAATCTAAGCAAACACTGCCAAGACTGAAGCTGCTCTTACAACCTCTGGAGCTCCCTGCAGGAGATAGGAGAGGAAAGAAGCTGCAGCAACTTCCCTGAACAGCCCTGCCTGGGAGTGCTGTGACCTCCAAGCAGCTGGCGGCAGGGCCCAGTCATCAGGGCAGAAAGAAGAAAAGTGGGACAGGACTGCAGAGAAACAACAGCTGATTTTTATCAGCCATGATTGCAAAACTGGTGCTGAGCCGCAGCCCCTAACTCCCACCCCAGAGCGCTCCGAGATCAATCACTGCAGAAACCCAGGGACATCTGAGCAAATGCTGCCGAGATCATCACCGACACTGACAGGGACTGAAATTGAGGGTAGTGAGCATAATTAAATATCTATAATAAAATAAAAAAGCATTTTTAAGGCGTTATTTAAAGCAGGG
Organism: Pteropus alecto; assembly: GCF_000325575.1. Lineage (NCBI taxonomy): Eukaryota > Metazoa > Chordata > Mammalia > Chiroptera > Pteropodidae > Pteropus > Pteropus alecto. Next base: position 1,525,951 of record NW_006442508.1, on the reverse strand, counting down.
ATCCAAAAGGCTTAGACGCCAACTACTGCAAACCAAAAGAAAAGCACCTTCATTGCAACAGGCTAAAGAGAGATCTTTATATATAAATCTTCTTTCTGGAAAACAGCAGAATACTCTTCCGTTAATGCCCAGACAGAAAAATAGTCCATTAAACACCATGAACAACCAAGATGATAAGGCATCTCAAAAAGAAAGAGAAAAATTCTGGAAAATAAGCTTACAAACATAGTAATGTGCTATTTAAATGACAGAGAATTCAGGATGGTACTTCTGAAAATACTCAGTGAATTCTGAAATGAGTCATATCAACAATTTCAGAAATTGAAAAAACACAGAGATGAGCAGAGCAAGGAGATTGAAACCCTCAAAAAGAGCCAAATAGAACTTCTGGAGATGAAGAACACAGGAAAGGATCAGTGATATCAAAGATAGAAATCTAGAAATAAATCAGAAAGAAGAAGAGAGAAACCGAAGAATGAAAAACAATGAAAGAGAAATTCAAGAACTAGCTGATACCATCAGGAGAGGAAACATAAGAATAATGAGCATTATCGAAGGAAAAGAAAAGAAGCAGGGACTAGAAAGTATTTTCAGAGAAATAGTGGACGAGAATTTCCCAAATCTAAGGAATGAGCTGGAGCTTGGAATTCAAGAAGTCAACAGAACACTCAATTATCTCAACACAATAAGGGCTTTGCCATGAACATTGTATTAAAATTAACAAAAATCAATGACAAAGACAGAATTCTCAGAGCAGTCAGGAAGAAGAAAATGGTAACTTATAAAAGAAAACCCATTAAATTATCCTCAGACTCTTCAGCACAAACCTTACAAGCCAGAAAGGAACGAAATCAAATATTTCAACTATTAAGTTAAAGAAACTACCAGCCTAGAATCATGTATCTAGCTAAGCTCTCCTTTAGATATGAAGGAGAAATTTAGAACTTTCCCAACATACAAAAATTGAGGGAATTCTCCAATATGAGGCCTATACCACAGAAAACACTGAAAGGGGTCAGCTCACCTAAAACAAAATGACCACAAAAAAATACATAATTAGGAGTAAAGTGACTATGAGGTGAATAGAAGCAGAGGAGTGCAATCCTTACTGAGAACAGGGCATTTTACGCTTAAAAAAATAAGAAGAGAATAGCTATAATAAGATAATAATGAATGTTCAGCATACATAGGAACAAATGAAGAAGACAATGACTGAAGAGGGGAGGATTCAAAGATCCAAATTTGCAAAGAGGAATGGAGATAAGGCGAGCAGAGAAGAAAATGGACGATTGTATATATATAACTATCTTTTTCATATTCATAATGGTAACCACACACCAAACCACACACCAAAGATTCAGAAGTGAAGTATATAACAAGAAGAACCGGAGACAAAACCCACAAAAGCAAACCAAAATAAAGAACACAGAAACACAAAGACATGGAAGCAATGGAAACACTGAGCTACCAGAAAGCAAAAGATAAAATGGCTATAAGAAGACCTCCTATTTCAATAATCATCTGAAATGTAAATGGACTGAACTCACCAATAAAAAGGCACAGAGTTGCAGAATGGATCAAAAACAAAACCCAACCATAGCTGCCTCCACGAGACACATCTCAGA
>NW_006442508.1:1522122-1522471 GCF_000325575.1 Pteropus alecto | reverse complement strand
AATAAATAAAGAGGACTACATCAAACTAAAAAGCTTCTGCTCAGCAAAAGAAATGTCCACAACATAAAGAGACAACCATCAGAAAGGGAAAATATATTTGCAAGCAACGCCTCTGATAAAGGCCTAATATACAAAGAACTCATGCGACTCAATAACAACAAAAGAACAAACGATCCAATCAAGAAATGGCAGAGGACCTGAACAGACACTTCTCCTTAGAGGACACACAAATGGCCAACGAAGAAAAGAAAAGATGCTCAACATCGCTAGCTATTAGGGAAATGCAAATCAAAACCACAATGAGATACCATCTCACACCTATTAGAATAGCTATAATCAACAAGTAATA
>NW_006442508.1:1508561-1521832 GCF_000325575.1 Pteropus alecto | reverse complement strand
TGGAATATTACTCAGCCATAAGAAGAGATGAAATACTATTTGTGACAACATGGATGGACCTTGAGATAATTATGCTAAGCGAAATAAGCCAGACAGAAAAAGTTGAAAACCACATGATATCACTTATATGTGGGATATAAACCTAAAAGCAGAAAATGAACAGGACAAACAAACAGACTCATGGACATGGACAATAAACTAGTGTTAGCGTAGGGTAGAGGGGAGAGGGGAGGGTGTATATGGCGTAAAAGGGGTCAAATACGTGGTGACAGAAAGAAATCTAATTATGGACAGTGAACATATAATGTAATATATATGTGCCTTACTTTTAAATCGTATACCCGAAACACTGGATTTCGTCAACCAATGTCATCATATTAAAAATTTAAAAAAATAAAATAAAACCAAAACATTAGCAGAGATTTTGAAAGAGACTGAGCCAGAGCCTTCTTTCTCCCAGCTGGTGCATGATCACCTATCTCAGCTTTCATAAGAGATTGTGCATTGCTTCCCAACCACAAAAGACTCCCGTACTGAGAATGAATGGATCTGCGACCCATTTGTAAATAAGCCAGGTGAATTGACTTTGTCCGTGCTAGAAGAGGATCAACTGCTTGAGATCACAAATGGTGGTAGCCTTAAAAGTATGTGTGAGACAACTTCAAATCTCTTTACATTCTGGATTACAATCTAGGTGGAATATCCTGAGATGCTATAAAGACACTGAAGCCTGCTTCTATTTTTAACATCCTGTATTTGTGAAGCAGGGTTTTCTGTAGTGACAGCAACCAAAACAAGATATGAGGTAGGCTGGGCACAAGCAACACATTTCAGGTCTCACTGTGTCTCATCACCCCAAGATGGGAACGTCTAGTTGCTGGAAAACAAGCTCAGGGCTCCCACCAATTCTGCATTATGGTGAATCATATAATTATTTCATTATATATTACAATGTAATAAAAATAGAAATAAAGTGCATAATAAATGTATGCTCTTGAATCATCCTGAAATCATTGCCTCCCTCACCCTCATCCATGGTAAATTGTCTTTCACAAAACCGGCTCCTGGTGCCAAAAAGGTTGGGGATCACTGCCCTAGGCAACAAAATGTAAAGTGGCATGCCCTTAAGGTGATATCTGCTCTCCATCTACTATAACACAATTATTATCTATACTATTGATTCTCCTACATTTATTCAGAGCCAGCCCATTGAAGACCCCATGGACTCCCCAAAACAAGATAGTTGTTTTGAACCTGCTCCCCATCTAGTAGCCTCCTCCCTGGAAAAGGTTTGGCACTTGAGACTTGACATCTCTGCCAGGAGATTCTAATACGTCTCCTCCAGACACTCACAGTCCAAAATTTACTATTCAGTTGTAACAAACCACATAATACCTTGTCACATCCTTTTTCTTGGATTAACATTTGTATTAGTTTCCTAGGGCTGCTGTAGCAAATGTGATACCTTAAAAAACAGAAATTATTCTTTCACACTTCTGGAAGCCAGAAGTCCAAAATCAAGGTGCCAGGAGGGCCACACTCCCTCTGATGGTCTGGGAGAGGATCTTTCTTTGTGTCTTCCTTTTTAGGGACTCCTGGTATACCTTGCTTATAGCAGCGTAACTCCAATCACTGCCTCCATCTTCACATGACCCTTGCATCTCCATGTCTCAAATATTCCTCTCTGTGCCCTTCTATGGGCACAATTAATAGGTAGAGTAGGCATTGTAGTGAGAATGATATAAATAAATGAGTTAGGATTTAGATATAGCTTTGTTGGGGGGGGGCGGGAATTCAACCCACTACAATGTTACACCTATATCTGATTTTCTTTTTAGATAAGGAGCTAATTATAATCGTAGCTAACACTTATTGAGAACTTACTCAGGCATCAGGTTAAGCATTTTACAATTGCTATCTCACTTAAGTTACAAAATGTCTTTCCCCTACCCCAGTAGTCCCTAAGTTTTTTTGGCACCAGGAATCAGTTTTGTGAAAGTCCAAGGCCCCATGAGTTTAGTTCCTATGTTTTCTTCTATATAATTTATTGTTTCAAGTCTTATATTAAGGTTCTTTATCCATTTTGAGCTAATTTGGGTGTGTGGTGATAGACAACAGTCTAGTTTCATTCTTTTGTAGGTGGTTTTCCAGTTTTCCCAGGACCATTTATTGAAGAGGCTTCCTTTCTCCACCATATATTTTTGGTTCTTTGGTCGTGACAATTATTTTCCCAGATAAATATGGGTTTACTTCTGGACTTTCGATTCTGTTCCACTGGTCCGTGTGTCTGTTTTGCCGCCAGTACCATGCTGTTTGGATTACTGTCTCTTTGCAGTATAATTTGAAGTTGGGCAGAGCGATGCCTCCAGTCTCGTTCTTTTTTCTCAGGATGGCTTTGGCCATGCAGGGTCTTTTGTGCTTCCATACAAATCTGATGATAAGGTCCTGTCAACTATGTTGGTTCTTACAATCTAAGAACACAGAATATCTTCCATTTCTTTGTATCTTCTTTAATTTCTTTTAATCGAGTCTTATAGAATTCATCATATAGGTCCTTCACAGTTTTCATTAAATTTATTCTCTGCTAATAGTTGAAATATGTCAAAAACCCCAAAGTTCACTTGTCGCCCTCGTAATTCCAGCTTGACTTTGAATGCAGCCACTTTATCTGCCAACTTAAACACAGTTGTCATTCTCCCCTGAAGTGACAGATTGAGTTGCTTAAGCAGGTTGAATATGCCACACAAGTAAGCAAGTTTTGCGACCCATTCTGTCACTGAAATGTGCCACCAGTGGTGATTGTTTCTAAAAGAAGTCTCTGGAGCGACTCTTGTAACTCAAAGACTCTGGCCAGTGACCTACCTTTAGAAAGCTATCTCACTTCTGTGTATAAGAGAAGACGGTGTGCTCTGCGTCCATCTCCTCACAGAGCCGCGTGAACAGACATGAGTTAACGGCATATATTTTAATGTGGTCGATCATTTTAATCACATCCTGCAAAACGTTGTTACATTCAGGTGACATTGTTCAGCTAGCTAGCATTTCTCTATGGATGACACATTGGGTAGACTCAAATTCAGAAGTGACCTCTTTGACCTGAGTAGTGAAACCAGAAAGCCATCCAGTCATGGCAGCCTCTCCATCCATGCATATACCAACACAGAATGACCAACTCAGTTTTCCTGATGTAATCATTGAAAGACTTGAATAGTTCTGCAGTTGTGGTGTTGGTTGGCAACAAAAGTGCACGCAACATATCCTCTTGCACATGCTCCTGAAAAACATACAACACAAAAACAAGCATTGTTGCTTTGTTGTCAACATCGGTAGACTTGTCAACCTGGATTGCATACCATGGTGACACATTAACCCTCTCTAACAATTGTACTTCATTATCCTCTGCTATTTTATTATTCATTTAGTTATGTTGCTAGCCAAAAGGGGAACACGTGCCACCTTTTGAACTGCAGCTTTGCCTAAAAGATCACAACAAATGGCCTTAGCGGCAGGCAATAGTAAGGGGCTTCTTAGCTTTAGCAGTATAGTTAGCCACTAAGAATGATGCTCTCAGTGCAGACACATTTGACGAAGTGGTGGCCTTCAATAATTGCTTCTGTTCTTCGTGTTCACATTTTTTTTTCTTTTGAAAAACTCCAGAGGCTTCTCTTTTAATGCAGGGTGCTTGGTCTCCATTTGGCGAAGCAGTTTTGAAGGTTTCATGGCTTTCCTAGATAGCCGGTCGCCACAGATTACACAAAGTGAGTTTGGAGAATGTTAGTCACCTATTGCAATGAACCCATAATTTAAGAAGTATTCTTGGTATTTTCTTTCAAATGCAGCTTTCTTTTTGTTGGCAGACTTAGAGTCTTCTGCTATCTCATCATTATTGGGTTTTTTCCCCTTTTCAAAGAAGCTCTCCAGTGATGTTTGATTTTTACTCATTTTGGCTAGGGTTAGCTTGTGGGCTTACCAAAACTGTGACTGAGACAAGTGGGCAGTACGGGAAGGATGGAAGTAAACAAAATAATGGGCAGGCCACGCGCAGACTGAAATAAGTGTCAGATTCTGATTTAAAGCCTGCCACCAGATGCAGCTATAAAATTGAAATAATCAACTCACTTGCCACTATAAAGCCAGCCATCAGATGCAGCTTAATTGTCACTTGCCACTCACTGATAGGATTTTGATGAGTCTGCAAGCAAATGATTTATTATGGTCTCTGTGCAGTCAAACCTCCTTGCTAATGTTTATTTGCAGCTGCTCCCCAGCGCTAGCATCACTGCCTCAGCTCCACCTAAGATCATCAGGCATTAGAGTCTCATAAGGACCCCGCAACCAAGATCCCTTGCATGCACAGTTCACAACAGGGTTCACACTCATGAGAATCTAATGCCTGATGATCTGAGGTGGAGCTGAGGTGATGTTGCTAGTGCTGGGGAGTGGCTGCAAATACAGATGAAGCTTCACTTGCCAGCCCACTGCTCACCTCTTGCTGTGTGGCTCAGTTCCTAACAGGCCACAGACTGGTATTAGGGTTGGGGATCCTTCCACCTCCCATTAACTACCAAAATATCCAGTTTTCACTTCTTTGCCTTCTGGTGATGAGAGTAGCATTTCAAAATTCCTGCCAGTGAATAGAGCAATAGCTTTCACAAGTGAGGAAGAATTGCTGCTCCTAAACAATCACTAGTATGACTTGTTTGGTCGCTTTTTGAATCTGTACAGCTAGATTTACACTTGCTTGTAATTCTAATGCTATTCACTAAACTTGATATCTGATACCAGACTCTTTTTAAGGAATATGATCTGTCTGTTTCTCAACTTATAACTAATGCCTGTCAAGTTTGACCATCAAGAATACATACTGTTTGAAGTAAAATATTTCAAACATACATTAGAATTGAAAGAATTTTACAATAACATCTGTATACTCACTACCTAAACTACGCTAACATTTTACTAGTCTTATTTTATTCTATAATTGTATATCCATCTATCCTTCCTATCTATAAATCCACTTTAGTTTTTTCTCCCCTCAAGTACTTCAGCATGCATGTTATTAAACCAGACCAGAACACAGGCTCTTTAGTGGCAAGCAAATCCTCAGAGAGAGGCAAGAAAGAGAATGGTAGTGTCTTCTTTCACACTACCAGTTAAACCAGGCACTCCTCTTTCCATGGGCGGAAGTGGAAGAGAGGCCAAGAGTGTCACAGTAGGGATCTCTCTTTACAAGGAAACAGGAAGAGTAGGGAGTATATTCCCTTACGAAGGCTACACTGAGTGATTTAATGGGTAAGCTTCTTCAATAGCATCCAAATAATAAACACAACAGTGTCTTACCATTCCTAACACTACTACCAAGAAACAATTTGGACTTCAGTAACTGTAGTGTCTTCCATTTTTTACAATTCTCCTATGACTATGTCCAAACTGTTTCTCTTTGCCTTTTTATTTACCTGTTGCTCTCATTCTTGATACTCCCAAAGTCCATTCTCCATGCAAAGAGGAATATGATGACCTATGGTGATGGACTCACATCCCAATAGCTCCCTCATCAGAGAGGGAAAAAAATTATTTACTTCCAACTCCAGGCTGAAAACTTCTGATGAATGAAAAATGTTCCAGCTTGGATCACACATCTATCCTGGATCAATCATTGGGCAAAGAGAACAAGGTCCAACTTGGGTCACGTGTCAACACCTGCATTCAAAAGATTAATATCCACTATACAAAGAAGTTAGGGGTGCTGGGCCTCACAAGAAACACAAAGGAATTCCAATGTTCTAACTCATTTATTTATATCATCCTTACTCCAATGCCCACTCCACCCATAAAGCATGTTAAAAGTTGAAACTCCTATTGGAATTATAGTGAGAAAATTTCTTTAACAAATGTTTTTTATATTGTGACATTGCAAGGGAGGGATACAATTTTTGTAAGACTCTGTTTAGATTAAATGAATGATTAGTGAAAGATTAACATGCTTTCATATCAAGAAATATTAGCAGTTTTTACTAAGATAAATCTTGACATTTTTTGTTCTTGATATTTTTGTTGAGGAAAATAGAAACCTTAAAGGTGAATTCAAATGCCCAAGAAACTTGGTATTAAGGGGAGAATAAACTGTTTAACCTCTATTTAACCTTCTCTAGAATGTTTATTTAAATGTTCTGCCAATGTTGATATGATTCAACGATGTAACCCAGGTTATGTACAGTTAGATATAATTTATTTACAAATTTGCAGAACTTTGGTTGCTTCTACAATAAGCTTTAAGAAAAATAAACTGGATATGCAACTGCTTTAATCAATGTCAAACATATAAAGTAAAAACAAAATTGAGACAGTTCCAATCCTTTACAACAACTTTGTTTTTCTAACTCAAAGATTTGACTGGTAGCCAAATAAAAAATATATATATTAGGATAAATAACACAAATCTAGGGTCTCTTAATTCAAAATCTCACTCATTTCTCCAACTGTAACATCAGTAACCAACTGGTCTATCAAAATCAAGATAAAATCGATCAAAAACTCATTTTGTTTTGCAAAAACTACGATCTACTCTTGTGACAGTGCTAGCAAAAGTAAAATTCTGGAAATCCTTATTTTTCTTAGTATATGGGTTTTAAAATCTCAAATACCCTGACCTTTTCAAAGTACCAGGGCTAAATCCTATAAGCAATTGAAACTTGGGTAAAAATGTGCTAAAAAATATAATTAAAGAAGGAAATGAATTATCAAATGGCTCCCCTGTAGGACATCTTCAAATATCCAGTTTAGGATTATTTCAGAGATGCTGAGTAAATTCTGGCTTGATTCTAAACCAAATGCCCAGTGGGGCTGCCCAACTGAATGCCAAGTTCCTCCACAGCACTCTGCTTTGACCCTCCCTGGGACTCTCCCAGTGTATGCTCTGCTCCTGCTTTGCAGATAGCCTTCCTGCCATGAGAAATTCTGCCTATCAGCCCAAAAAGCCTGGGCGGGGTTTCCCCACAACTGAGTTAGCCTGCTTCTATCTTTCTGGAAGAGAAGATAGTCAAATTGGACAGTTGAAACATAACAGGAAGGCAGTTCCTCTAGGTTCCTGTACCAGGAAATAGCTCCTAGTGCCAAGACTATAACTCCAAAGCCAAGATCACAATCATATGGAGTTTGACTTTCTGTGTTTAATTCCACTCCTACTAAGAAATAATGCTTTGCAAAAAAAAAAAAAACAACACACAAAAAAACAAAACAAAACAAAAATGAAACAACAACAAAACAAACAAACAAAAAACAAAAACAGTGATGTCTAAAGTGCACCCTGTTTGGCATCAAGCCTTGGGCAAACACAGAGACCTTTGTCCCTCCTTGTATCCTGTGGCAGACAAAGAGTTCCTGTCATGATTCTCCTCATTCTAGATAAAACAATCCTTTAAGAAAGTGGAAAAAATAAATGTAAGATATTAGAACATTGGAACCACTTAGCCAGCCTAGAAGATAATCCATTCACTCAATATTTTGTTTTTGAGAGTGGAAACTCATGAATGTTTTAAGGAATAGTGTAATTGCCCTTCATGATATAAGGCCTAAAATCTATTGATGGACCCCAAATATCTCTAATTCCCCTTTATAGCCTATAAATCCTCATAAATCTAACTCAGTCATATAACACTTCCACCTTGAACGCAGCCAAATAGACTGAGAGTCATGCATAAAGAGTTATCAGCATTAATGGTGTAAGAAACAGCCAAACCTGTAGAAAACTTTGAGTTTATTTCAGCCCAAACTGACAACCGTTGATGAAAAGCAAGATCTCAAATGCTCCAGAGAAATGGCAGTTTGCAGCTTCTTTTATGCATTTGGAATTAAAGAGAGAATATAACAATAACTCCATGAAGGTTAGGGAAAGCAAGGCAAGGATTGGATTAGAGGGTAGTTAACAGAATTATGCACTCTCTTATGGATGGTTTTGCCTGAGAGGTCTAAAAAGAGGCATTTCAAAGGTGTGTTAACCTAGATGCACAGAAACAATGAACAGGGCTTGCTTAAGGGAAAGATAAACCTTTTAGTAAAGAAGTTATATGCCTGGGGAGTGACTACCATGACCTGCACCATTAGGAACCCATGATCAGATCACACTGTGAGGTTACTTTCCATAGAACCTCTTATTTTGTCCACAATATTCAAGGAGTTAACTCCTAAATTTCCTGCTTTTCTTACTTCCTCATTTTCAATTCCCCTTGGACATCCTTCAATATATGTTTTTGGCTTAGCTTCTTCATTTTAATGCATTGATGACTGCCTCTACTGGCTTCTAACCCAAGGTTCCATTCTTAGTTTGTAAACTCCTCTGTCACTCTGACAGTTCTTTATCGACAACAGGATATTGGGAAACACCTTCTACATTTGCATTGCCACCTCACCCAGGCAAGTCACACTGAGTTTGGCCTAACCTTCCAGACATACTCTTCAATGGTAACTCATTCTCTAAGTTAACTGCTCCTCCCCTTTATAATGTAATATTTTTCCTTATTCACAACAAACCACTTGGTTCAAGTATATAAGCCAGCAATTTCCAGCACACTGGAATCAAGTGAGACATTTTAAAGACCTACCTATACCCATATCTTACTCCCAGATTCTAACTTAATAAATATAGGTACAACTAGTATTCTTTAAAGCTTCCAAAGTTTAGAATTTCTAGATTTCAAGCATACATTTCAGTTCAAGTCAACCTAGCCCTTCTCCACATCTGTCTTTACTGACTGAGAAGTTTAAATCTTTTTAGTCTGACTTCTTACAGAATCCTTTATCCTTTTGATTATTTTAACTGCTGCTCTCAACTTGTTAAAGTTTGCGATGTTAATTTAGGCAGGTGAAAAGAATAATTGATACCACCTGCAGACCACAATAGCTAGAAGTCAAGCAGATGGAAACAATCATATTCTAAACTTCTCAAAGGAAGGGACATGCCTTATCCATCTTTGTATTTCCACACTCTCCACCATGGTACTTTGATCAAAGTAGGTGCCTAATACATATTTAGGAGAGAAAGTAGGATAACTTGTATATAGGATCTGCTTCCAATTTTTAAAATACCTATAATATATATATGATGTGCATGTAGTTAGAAAATAGTTTGGTGGGGAGTAACCAGTATTTTTTCAATTGCTCACTTTTTTAGTGCCTTTATTGGGATATAAATCATACAATCCACCCTTTTAAAGTATACAATTCAATGGTTTTTAGTATATTCAGAGTTATGCAACCAACACCACAATCAGTTTTAGAACATTCATCACCCTAAAAGGAAACCCTGTGCCCATTAGCAGTCACTGCCAATTCCTCCCAAATCCCTTTTCCCCAGACCTAGGCAACCTCTAATCTATTTTATGTCTCAATAGATTTGCCTATTCTGGACATTCATATAAATAGAATCATACATATGTGGCCTTATGTGTCAAGCTTCCTTCACTTCATATTTTGCTTTCAAGGTTCATCCACATTGTAGCATGTTTTAGCACACCATTCATTTTTATTGCCAAATAGTATTCCATTGTATGGATGTAAAGTATTTTATTTATTCACTCACCAGCTGATGGGCATTTGGGTTATTTTCACTTTTAGCTATTATGACAAATGCTGCTACGAACATTTGTTTCTGTGGATATATATTTTCATTTCTCTTGGGTATATACACAGGAGTAGAATTGCTAGGTCATATGGTAACTCTATATTTAAACTTTTGAGAAACTGACAAACTGTTTTTCAAACTGGCAGCACCCTCTTACATTGCCACTATCACCCCTCTTCTCTCCCTCCCCTTTAGCCAAGCAGCTAGGCCTTTACTTTCCCATTGCCTCAGGAAAAGAATGAGGCTGACTAAAAGAAGAAATAAAAGAATGTTCCTGACTTTTATTTCCAAAAGCCCTTAGAGGACCAGAAAAAACTCAATGATAGACCAAATTGATTAGAGGAAGGACTTCCCTCAGCCTACATCACCCCATCCTCAATCATACAAAAAAAAAAGTTTCCTCCAGGGCTGAAAACAGGAGACCAGAGAGAAGACATTTGACTGCAGTTACTAGGTCCCAGAAGGTGGTTGTTGGATGGGCAGCATACTTTTCCTGAAAAGTCCTTCAGAGAGTCTTGTAGACATTTCCTCACCTAGGGTGGCAAGAAAAGCAGATGGTTCCACAGCACTCAAGGCTCACACAGAAGGGCCACATTGGCATGAATGAGGGACATCTCAGTGTCGACACAGACATGAAGGACCCAGGGCCTACCACCTAACACCTTGAAACCACATAAATTTCCTGAAACTTAGATTTAGTCTTAGGGGTAAGAAATGGTGAGAGAAACCCAAACTATTCAAGCTTAATTTTCAACCAGTCTAGCAAAATATAAGTTCAAAATAAAAATTTAGTTGTGCTGTGGCAAAGTGGAGGAAATTATGTTTTTGAGTTTTGCGCTAAGATTACTACCCACAAGATTTTAAAAAATACTGAAGAAGTAGAAGAAAAATGACGCAGAAGCTCTGTTCATCCCTCTGGCGACCAAATCAAAATTATAACGGAAACAAGAAACAGCCACAAAGAAAAATCGCCTGAGATCTAGATGAACAAGCCATAGAACTAGGGAGAAATCCAAGAAAGCACTCTGCAATGGCAGAGGTAGGATGGGGTGGGGATGCAGGGCTGCCCAGTCCCGAGCAGCTGAGTGAGACGGAGGCTGCGGCAGTGGCAGATGCCTCTTAAAGGGGCCACGTGCGAGCGGATTTTCGCGGAGATGGACCTGCTCGCTCTGAGCACCTTTTGGCTGCGTGCAGGGGACACGAGGGACTTACTAGGAGATATGGTCAGAGTGAGGGTCGAGGCAAGACTTGCCTGTACAGAAGTGCCAGTGGTATCCATTGTTCTCTGTTGAGCCCTCCTCCATCCCAGTGCACAGACACAGTGCTGCCATAGCTGTGACATCATCAAACTGGATAATAAAGATTGCTCCACCCAGAGTATTCCCTGAAACCCCGCCTCCCCCAACCTGGGCCCCACCCAAGCCACATCCAGGTGTATCCTCAGCGAGTTAGCTGCACCTTGCTGAGCAGTGCCTAGACTCACGCTGAAGGCAGCTGGCCTCAGTTTCTGGTGTGGCCTTTTGAGGCAACTATAAGCACAGCAACAGTGGGTTGCTTGCTGATTCTTGACAGGTGGCCTTGGAGGGGTGGAGGCTTGGGCTAAATTTGGCCTGCAGCTGAACTCTCAGGATATTCGTAATGGTAACCATACACCAAAGATTCAAAACTGAAGTATATAACATAAAACAAGAAGAACCAGAGGCAAAACCCACAAAAGCAAACCAAAATAAAGAACACAGAAACACAAGGACATGGAAGCAATGGAAGCACTGGGATACCAAAAAGCAAAAGATAAAATGGCTATAAGAAGACCTCCTATTTCAATAATCATCTGAAATGTAAATGGACTGAACTCACCAATAAAAAGGCACAGAGTTGCAGAATGGATCAAAAACAAAACCCAACCATAGCTGCCTCCAGGAGACACATCTCAGATCCAAAGACATATATAGACTCAACGTGAAAGGGTGGAAAATGATATTTCAAGCAAATGGCATTCGAAGAAAAGTGGGAGTAATGGTACTAATATCAGATGAAATAGACTTCACAATAAAAAAGGTAAAGAAAGGTACTGAAGGACACTTCATAATGATAAAGAGAATCATACACCAAGAAGACATAAAGACATAACACTTATTAATATCTATGCTCCCAATTAGGGAGCACCGAAATATGCAAAGCAATTACTAACAGAACTACAGGGAGAAATAGACTTAAACACTATCGTAGTAGGAGACCTAAATACCCCACTGTCGGATATGGACAGATCATCCAAACAGAAAATCAATAAGGAAATAATATCTTTAAATGACACCATAGACCAGCAGGACATAATTGACATTTACAGAGCCTTCCCTCCCGAAGCAGCTGAGTATATATTCTTCTCTAGTGAACATGAGACATTCTCAAGAATCAACCACATACTGGGACACAGAGATAGCCTCAACAAATATAAGAGGGTTGAAATCATACCAACCTTATTCTCTGATCATAATACCTTAAAACTAAATATAAACTGCAAAAAGAAATCAGAAAGAACCACAAATACATGCATATTAAACTGCATGCTACTGAGGAATAACTGGGTCAGAGAAGAAATAAAAAGAGAGATCAAGAGATACACAGAAACAAATGATAATGATAGAACAACATTTCAAAACTTTGGGACACGGCAAAAGCAATCATAAGAGGAAAGTTCATATCATTCAGGCCTATCTCCAAAAACAAGAATGAGCCCAAATAAACAAACAAACACTTCATCTTAAAAAACAAGAAAAGAAATCAAAATTAGAGCAGAAATAAATGAAAGTGAAAACAAACAAACAAACAAACAAAATATATAGAAAAAATAAATGCTATGAGAGCTGTTTCTTTGAGGTTAATAAAATTGACAACCTCCTGGCTAGACTCACTATAGAAAAAAGAGAAAGAACACAAATGAACAAAATCAGGGATGAAAGAGGGGAAATTATGACTGACATCGCAGAAATACAAAGGATCACACAAGAATACTATGAAAAAGGATATAACACCAAATTTAATAACCAGTACTTAGAAAAAAACAGTTTTCCTAGACTGAAAAAGAACTGGTAAATTTAAATAGACCGATCAGCAGTATGGAAATTGAAACAATCATCAAAAACCTACCAAAAAGTAAAAGTCCAGGACCAGATGGCTTCGCCAGTGAGTTCTACCAAACATTCAAAGAAGATTTAATACCTATTCTCCTCAAACTCTTCCAAAAAATCGAAGAGGAGACAATATTTCCCAACTCATTTTATGAGGCCAGTATTACTCTGATACCAAAACCTGGTAAAGATAACACAAAAAAAGAAAACTATGCACCAATATCTCTCATGAACCCAGATGCAAAAATCCTATATAAGATACTAGCGAACCAAATACAGCAACATATTAAAAGGATTATACACCACAATTGAGTGCGCTTCATCCCTGTATTAAAAAGATTATACACCACGATCGAGTGGGCTTCATCCCAGGGGTACAGGGATGGTTCAACATATGCAAATCTATTAATGTGATACACCACATAAATAAATTAAGAAATAAGAATCATATGATCATATCAATAGATGCCGAAAAAGCCTTTGACAAGATACGGCATCCATTTATGATCAAAACACTTAACAAA
>NW_006442508.1:1504264-1507762 GCF_000325575.1 Pteropus alecto | reverse complement strand
CTCCCTATTGGGTATTTACCCCAAAGACTTGAAAAGCCATATCTGAAAAGGATATATGCACAGCAATGTTCATAGTAGCATATTCGCGGTGGCAAGGACATGGAAACATCTGAAGTGTCCTACGATAGATGACTGGATAAAGCAGCTGTGGTACGTATATACAGTGGAATATTACTCAGCCATAAGAAGAGATGAAATACTGCCATTTGCAACAATGTGGGTGGACTTCTAGATAATCATGCTAAGCTAAATAAGCCAGACAGAAAAAGTTGAAAATCACATGATATCGGTTATATATGGGATATAAACCTAAAAGCAACAAATGAGCAGGACACACAGAGACTCATGGACTATTGGTTACCAGAGGACTATATAAAATGGCCTTATTACCTAAAGAGGAATTGGTTACCAGAGGACTATAGACTAGTGGTTACTAGCCGAGTAGGGGAGGAGAGGGAAGTAGATAGTTAAAGGGGATAAATTATAGGGTAGCTGAAGGAAACTAGTCTTTGGGTGGTAAATATACAATAGAATATACAGATGTCAAATGATAATGTGCATCTGAAAATTATATAATTGTATTAACCAATTTTATCCCTAATAAACTTAATTAAAAATTTAAAAATTTTAAAAGGACTTCTTTAAGAAGAAAAAACATGTACCAAAAACAGGAATAAAGAATGTAACAACTACATTCCTATCAATAAGTACTTTAAATGGAAAAGTATTAAGTGTTCCAACCAAGGTATAGAGTGGCTAAAAGGATAAGAAAACAAGACCCCGACATATGAAAAGGGAGGAAATGGAAAAAGATATTGCTGTGATGAACCTAGAAGGTATTTAAGTCAGACAGAGAAAGATAAACACTATATGATTTCACTTATATGCGGAATTAAGCAATACAAAGAACAAACTAAACAAACACAGACTCACAAAAATAGTGGACAACTTGGTGACGGAGGGAGGGAGGGGGGCTTGGGGGGCTGGGAGAATGGGGTGAATGGTTAAAGAAGTACAAATTAGTAGCTGACAGATGGTCACAGGGATGGGAAGCACGGCATAAGGAATGCAACTAGCATTAATTCATTGGTCAGGGGAGGGAGGGAGCAATTGGGGGGATCATTTTACTAACTATATAGATATCTAACCAACGTACTGTATACTTGAAACTAATTAAAATTTAAAAATAAATAGAAAAAAAAGAAAAAAACACTAAAGAAGTCAAATGTCCAATAAATATGGGAAAAGAACCCACTACTGACAATACCATGAGCAGCAAGGATGTCGAACAAAAAGAATTTTGAACTGCTGGTAGAGTGATAAATGGTAACTACCACTTTAGAGAGCCACTTAGAAGTACTTAACAAAATTGAACAAATTGCAGACCCTTTGACCCAGCAATTGCATTCCTAGGTATGTAAACTAGAGAAGTCTTGCACAGTTGTGCTAAGAAATATGCAAAAGAATGCTCTCTGTAACGTAGCTTATAATGGCCAAATTAAAAAAGAAAATTACAAACGAACTAAAGTCCATTGTGAGGGTGGAAGTAACTTTCCTCTACCATCAAGGTTTTTTTTGGCTGGTCTAATAATTAAATCTGCATGAGAGAGATTAACAAGAGAAAATAAACAAATTCGATACCTACATATGCATGGGAACCCCACATACCTGAGTGAGTCAGAGATCCCACATACAAGAGAGGTTCAGAGACAGAAAAGGAAAATGAAGTATATCTGACATTCTGAGCTGAGGATCATCTTGGTGCACAGAGGGGCGATAAGGAGAGCAGATGTTCAGTAATTAGAAGTTTGCCCTACTCTATATATGGCAAGTCTGTGTGCTAAAGTAAGGAGTGACATGGGAGATTGAAGTGAGTAGCTATAAAGCACTAAAACTAGCACTTAGTTTGGTGTTTTAAGTTATTTCTGGTGATAATTCTTATTATAAGCAAAGCCCTAACTTAAATTCTTTGAAGAAAAGGTAAAAAGTTTCTCATGAGCCTGCAGGGTCTTTATTGGCTCTAGCTCAAAATAATCCACATATCACAGAAGCGCATCCTGTAGAGAATTATTCTGAACCTCTACATCAACAGGGGAATAGATGAATTAATTGTGTCATATGCATTCAAAGGAATACTATATAGCTTTATCCCTCAAAATGTGATTCCTGACCAGCCTCTTTGGGTCCACCTGAGAACTCCAGACCTACTCAACCAGAATCTGTGTTTTAACAAGATTCCCTGGTGATTCCTGTGCCACTTAAAGTTTGAGAAGTGCTGTTCTATGAAGTTAAATGAATGAACTAGGCCTATTTTTGTCAACCTGAATAACTCTTAAAAGCATAATATTTACAGAAAAAATATGCAAGTGCCAAAGATTAGTATAGTATGATGCTGTTAAAATTATATATAGCTATATATATAGCATGAACAATAATGCTATATATTTTTGAGTATATTTATATGTGTTAAATACTAGCGCATACAGGAGAATTTTATAAACACCAAATTTGGGATACTAGTTACCTCTGGAGGGAGAGGGAGAGAATAAGGAACCTCCAGAGGGGCTTCAACTACAATTTTAATGATGACTTGTTTTTATGCTGCATGACACATATGCTTGGGTTTCTTTCATATATTTTTATTACATGCCTAAAATTTTCATTTGAACAAGAATTTTTTTTTAAATCAGTATTTATATCTGAGTGGGTGGTTTTTATTTTCTTCTGCATATTTTTCATATTTTCCAAATTTTTTATAATGACCATGTGTTGTTTATATGGTCTAAAAATCTATATTAAAGGTAATATTGAATTTTAATTTGTTTTTGACGAACTAGGCATTTTTTCACTTAAATCATCAAACTAATTGCTAGTTTTAGTGCTTTATCACTACTCACTTCAATCTCCTACCTCACTCCTTATTTTAGCACGCAGACTAGGGTTCAGGAGTCAGAGTCACTAGCAATGCCCCAAAAAGAATCCAGTAGGTGGCTGGCACATAAAGATGGGAGATGATTCTGCATCAGAGCTCTGGTGATGGTCCTTACTTTGTCACTTAGGACAGTGTGGAATCTGGAAAAAACAAACATTTCTCTGCATCTTTCTCTTCTTTAAAATAGGAGTAATAACTTATGCATGATTTGGCTCACGGCATTCTTATAAAGACAAAAAGAAAGATGGAATGCGAAAATGATTTTGAACTTTAAAATGTTTTTGGAAAGTCAAGTTCTTCCTCAGCTGCTCAACTCCATATATCAGTCACCAATCCTGAGCCACCTAGAGATTAATGTAGCAGTTCTATCCAAGAGTGTTTCTTTCCTTTGTTCCATGTTTGGTTGATAGGGTAGTCTTTGGAGTTATCCCCTAACTTTTCCTGTTTTTTCCCCCTGGCTAGGCACACAGTAAAACTGTACTTTCCTGCCTTCTTGAAATTATTTAGGCATGTGACAGTCTAATGATTTCTGAGTGTAAGTGTTGTGTGTCACTTCAGAAGACACT